>NW_021624847.1:0-1240 GCF_004785775.1 Grammomys surdaster
CTTAGCTTCCTTATAAAACCCAAAATGTTGTTGGTCTCTTTTAAAAGCAGCTTATGCCAACCTCAATTCCTGAAAAGACTTTTTTAGCTCCCAAAGGTTGGATCAAGCAGTTTTAACGATCTTTCTTTTGAACACGTAACGAACACAGAACATTTAGACAACGAAACAAAAAGCAAACACAAACACGTGGACATTGGCGCGCCAAGGACAAACAACAAGGAAGGACTCTAAGAGCTACAGAGAATTTCAGGACGTCTCCCGAATTCTCTGTTTCTAGATGAACTCTGAAATAGCCTTTTCATTCTTTTTTGTTGACACAGCTCAGAGAGAGGGCACCTGTATTTTTAAAACTCTTTCTCTCTCTCTCATATTTAAGATGTAACTTTTTATCTCGTTCATTGGAGATGTAGCGGGCAGCTAATTTAACACTTCAATACCCTGCTTTCTAATTCTTTTTAACCCTGCTCTTTCCACCTGAAGTGGCTTTTAGGCTGCAGGCAATGTCTATTTAGAATTCTCTTGACCTATGTTTCGCTATCACCTCCTAGGCAAAATCGGCACTGGGTCAATATCTCATTCACCTAGACTGTCTCCCCCAAACCACTCTTCTTGCAAACACAGCCTCCAATTAACCATCACTAGCTCCAGCACTCGATCTCGTGGTGGCGGCCGTCTATCCGGCTGGCATCTTTCTTCCTCATCTATCTCTTCATCTGAGTCCTCTGAGGAAGTTATCCCCTCTGACTCAGAGCTATCACGCCGTAAAAACCCCGGCTCCTTTACCAGATAAAGAGGTTTCTTTCTGAGGCTTCCTGTTCTCCCGTCTCTCCCAAGAGCGTTTTTTCTCTCATCTCTCACTTCCTTGGACTGTGTGTCTTTGGAAGGGCCTTTTTCCTTAGACAAGCCTTTTTTTCCTTTTTCTCTCTGAATTTCTAAGCGCTTCCATTCTTTCTCTGTTTCTGACATGCTCACTTGTAATCCATCTACTACTCCCGGAACCGCCACGAGAACCAGAAGGGAGAAAACCAACGCTACTAACACCATAGCGAGAGCCTCTAAGGTTCCTGCCAACTGGGGAGGGAAGTGAATTAAATCAAGTCAAAACCTGTCTCTCAGAGAACATCACCTCGTCCTACGGTTCTGGATTCACTCCACGCGTGGATGGCGAGTGGAGGGTCTTCTGAAACAGTGCCGGCGATGGTAAATTCTCCCGGGTTTCTCGGCACCAAATGTGCGGCGC
>NW_021624848.1:0-1312 GCF_004785775.1 Grammomys surdaster
CTTAGCTTCCTTATAAAACCCAAAATGTTGTTGGTCTCTTTTAAAAGCAGCTTATGCCAACCTCAATTCCTGAAAAGACTTTTTTAGCTCCCAAAGGTTGGATCAAGCAGTTTTAACGATCTTTCTTTTGAACACGTAACGAACACAGAACATTTAGACAACGAAACAAAAAGCAAACACAAACACGTGGACATTGGCGCGCCAAGGACAAACAACAAGGAAGGACTCTAAGAGCTACAGAGAATTTCAGGACGTCTCCCGAATTCTCTGTTTCTAGATGAACTCTGAAATAGCCTTTTCATTCTTTTTTGTTGACACAGCTCAGAGAGAGGGCACCTGTATTTTTAAAACTCTTTCTCTCTCTCTCATATTTAAGATGTAACTTTTTATCTCGTTCATTGGAGATGTAGCGGGCAGCTAATTTAACACTTCAATACCCTGCTTTCTAATTCTTTTTAACCCTGCTCTTTCCACCTGAAGTGGCTTTTAGGCTGCAGGCAATGTCTATTTAGAATTCTCTTGACCTATGTTTCGCTATCACCTCCTAGGCAAAATCGGCACTGGGTCAATATCTCATTCACCTAGACTGTCTCCCCCAAACCACTCTTCTTGCAAACACAGCCTCCAATTAACCATCACTAGCTCCAGCACTCGATCTCGTGGCGGCGGCCGTCTATCCGGCTGGCATCTTTCTTCCTCATCTATCTCTTCATCTGAGTCCTCTGAGGAAGTTATCCCCTCTGACTCAGAGCTATCACGCCGTAAAAACCCCGGCTCCTTTACCAGATAAAGAGGTTTCTTTCTGAGGCTTCCTGTTCTCCCGTCTCTCCCAAGAGCGTTTTTTCTCTCATCTCTCACTTCCTTGGACTGTGTGTCTTTGGAAGGGCCTTTTTCCTTAGACAAGCCTTTTTTTCCTTTTTCTCTCTGAATTTCTAAGCGCTTCCATTCTTTCTCTGTTTCTGACATGCTAACTTGTAATCCATCTACTACTCCCGGAGCCGCCACGAGAACCAGAAGGGAGAAAACCAACGCTACTAACACCATAGCGAGAGCCTCTAAGGTTCCTGCCAACTGGGGAGGGAAGTGAATTAAATCAAGTCAAAACCTGTCTCTCAGAGAACATCACCTCGTCCTACGGTTCTGGATTCACTCCACGCGTGGATGGCGAGTGGAGGGTCTTCTGAAACAGTGCCGGCGATGGTAAATTCTCCCGGGTTTCTCGGCACCAAATGTGCGGCGCGCGTGTAGTGGCTCGCCGGCAAGAACGCGCACACACACACACACCAGAATCCTTCCGTAGAAACACGTTTAT
>NW_021624849.1:0-4498 GCF_004785775.1 Grammomys surdaster
ATATTTTTATTATGGCTATTCTCAGCAAGCTCAGCAAGCCGTCCTGCGGTCTTTGCAAAGTTTTTGTTGGTCTCTGCTGAGCTGTTTTAATTTTTACTCTTACATTCCCTACTCTTTCTATTTGCAAAGGATTTTAATCTTAAAATCACAGATTAATATCGTCTTCAGGTTCATCTTTCTTAAATCTCATGTTTCTGTCTTATCACCAATAGCTGAACGGTGTCTATTCTGGACTTAACAAAAGCTAATATTTTATTTATCTATTTTACCTGTCCTGAACTCTGGAGCCTATGTAATTTCTAATTAATCTCTAGTTGTGTGGCCAGCCCCTGAGTTATCTGGGCAACAAAAGGTCTATTAACAGACCCAATTACCTTGGGTATTCCAAACCTTGGGAAGATTTCTTCTAGGATCTTCTTAGTCACCATGTTGGCAGTTTCATTCTTCCTGAAAAGATGTCTATAAAAACTAAAAGATATTTATTTTCATATTTTGCCAGATCGACTTCTGTGAAGTCCATCTCCCAATAAGCTCCACACCAGTCGCCCTTCAATCTCTTTTCCATGGTATACATGGAAGGCCTTGCATTGATTAAGGCACAATCTCACCACAGCTTTCGCCAAATCAGACAGTCTTTCTTCTTGTGGGAGGATTAATTTACAAAGGCTCAATTTGTCTATCATTTAATGGTTGTCGGTGTTGTATCTGAAACTGGTATCTCAAGTGTCAAAATAGTCTCTGGAACCCTTAACTGCTAGAATCATTGTTCCCTGGGCAGCTTTCTTGGCAGTCATGTCCTGAGCCCTCTGGTGCCCAGGGCTGTAGATGACAGCCACTTTCTTTGGTTCAAAAAGGCTCTCAGTATTTCTGCAGATGTCAGCAGTCCTCTTTGTCTATAGATTGTACCATGTACTCACTTTTTATCTACCACCTCCGCTCCCACCATCTGCTTACCTTCTGTTGTCATCTGTATACCAGTTCAACACAGAGATGGATGGGAGAAGAGTCATCATTCACAGGCAGCAAGGTGGCAGGATTCAACATGGCCGGTGGTGAAAAGCTCACCCTTTCAGTCAGCAACAGGCTCATCCATTGGTCAGGGGGCTGCTGAATAGTTGATGTCAAAAGTCTTCTCTGGTGGGAGCAAACTGAAGAGGTTAAATGTCTTTGTGGGAATTCTGTTAGCCATTCACTGATATCTGGGACTTCCGACTGTTTTTGAAACTCATGAAGCTGGTACTCTTTTTATAGTTTCAAGGCCAGTGGAGGTTCCCCAGGTCACCTCTGGTCCTGTCTGGGCAAACTTAATCTGTGTCTTCAATTTTGTCTTCAGGGGGGTCTGTCTTTTCTCTTTACAGTAAGCACACGGATCCTTTTCCAGTAAGCATTGCTGCATCACTCTTCTTCTGCCTAGCTTCCACCTTCAGTCACCCAGGTTTCCTGTCTGTCTAAGTCTTATCTTATCTCTTGTCTTTCTCTCCTGCACTTTGGCCAACATCCTTCTTGCCTGCATTCTCACTTGTCTTCTCTCTAGCTTTCTTTTAACATTTTCACTCATCTCTCTCTGGACAATGTTTCTACTTTCTTATCTCTTTCTTTGTAACTTTATCTTTAGCCTTTCATTTTTTCTCTCTCTCTCTTCTCTTCCTCCATCTCTCTCTCTTATGATAAATTTTCTCTGCCTCTTTTCCCTTCTATCTTCATCTTCTCTCCTTTCTCTTTCACTGTCTACACTTTCTTTTTCTCTTTCATGTTCAGAGTCTAAACACCTATCTCTACACTCTTATTGTATCTCACTGAAGCCTACTGGACACCAAGTTAAGGGGAACACTCTCTTCTTTTTCTAGGTTCAGAGTCTGTTTTCTAAGTCTCACAACCCCCAGAGCTGGTAACAATTACTGTTCCTCTAGAGGACCCTGGCTCAGTTATAATATTCACACTTAAGAGTGGTTCATGACATCCTGTAACACTGGTTTTAGTTAATCTGCAGCCTTTTCTGTCATGAAATTCACAGATGTACATGTAAATAAAATTTTCATAGGCATACAATATAACAGAAATTAAACCACTCCGAGAGGTCTGAGAATTCTATGCTAGAGAGCAGTCTCATTAGACGAAGTGATTGAGTTTCTAGGTGTTTGTTCATCTTTGACATCACAGAAAAAAAGGCAGTTAACTTAAAAACATTATTTTCAAATAAGGTTTTGGATTCACAAATGCTACGAAAATCTTTTAAGTAGTGATTAACAAGTACAGTTATTAAAAAGCAATGTAAAAGAAACAAACAATAACAGCAAAAGAACATTCTTAGACTCAATCTACTAAATATATCACAAGGCAAATGCAACAAATGTTCAGACATTGTCATAGTTTTTTGAATGCTAACAGAGAGCATTGAATATTTTCTAAACCTGACCGCAACTACTTTGCATTTATATAGCTCTAAATGACTTTGAAAAGCATATTTTCACCATCACTGAAGAAAGTCACCATCATAAACTGCATTTTGGAAAAGAATAAAAATAAATGTCACACAAAGGAGCTAAGATCATTAGGATCATGGAATTCTAGGTACAGATACTTTAGAGATTTATCCAGCTCACATTTTTGCTTTATGGAAGAGACAAATGGGTACTGAACTAAACACAGCACTGTTTAAGCTAGAAGTAGTACCTGTGTTTTCTAACTTTGAAATTTTCTAGTTACCACTAGCTTGCAGCATGGATGTTTATAGATGTGCATAGTTGTCTTCTCTCATCTCTACAATGAAACATTTTTTTCAAACGTGTCTGTAAGTGGTCATGACTGGCCTCTGACCCTGGAGAAAGAGGTAAATCTTGTCTGAAGCAGAAACTGTAAAAAAGAAGTTTCTTTCTGTTGTTAAAGACACACTGTTAACAAGCAAATGGTATTTCAGTTAGTAACAGCTCTAAGTGCAATGACTTGTGTTGAAGCCTATGTCTCCCTGCAGTTACTCTCCGCTGGCCAGCTGCACTTTCCTATCGAGCCACTCCCTCCCCACTCAGTTCCCAGCTCTCTGGGGGGGGGGGAAGTGGCTCTGGCCCCGCCCCCTGCATCCTGTTTGTGAGACTTAACTTTCTTACATGGGCGATCATATGATGTCCCTACACACACTCTCACAAAGTTGTACCTATCTGCTGCTGTCCCCACTTTTTCTATCACTCTGAGTATTATTTTGGGAAAGCTAGGTGTGAGAAGAGGCAATCTCAGAGCCTGAAAGCCATATTAAGTTTCAGGAAGTAACAGATAGGAAGTTCACCCAGTTGCATGCTGGGAGATGTAGTCTCCCGGCTGCCGCCATCATGGCTTGTTGTTGAAAAGCCTCTCAGCTCTGCCAGCGTCTACATCCAGTGTTTCGAAAATTGCACTCTGCTCTCTCTCTCAAACCCAAAGCTGGCCTGTCTTTTATTCAGCAAATCTTATCAGTGTCTCACCAGATCTGGCCTAGCCGCCATCCTGCACCGTGGGGCCTCAGACTCTGCCTCTTGTTTTTCAGATGGTGTCGCCCATGGCCCGCCAGCGCCACCTCATGGCCATCAGTGCAATTTCAGCTGGGACCACACACCGGAGCCCGCCACCTTCCCAAGGCTCGCCTGACACTGGCCTGTGTGTCTGGGACCTCCGACCCAGACCAGGGGACCGAGGGTTGGTTCCTCTCCCTCTGGCCCACGAGGGGCTGGTCTTTCCACCCCTGAGCCCATACTCGGACACATGCGCCCTCTTCCTGTGCGTGTGAGAGGGAACAGCAGCACCCAGACCAGCCACGCCTCAACCCAACCCCAGACTCATGTTACAGATCTCTTTGTTTGTTTGTTTGTTTTTCCCATCCTCTCACCCTACCATCAGTTTAATGGTCTAGAGTCAAAGATAGTGATGTCGTCACAGTCTGTCAGTCTGTCCCATGTCAAAACTCAACAAAAACTTACAACAAAAATGCAAACACACACAAGACTAACGCAGTCAGACACACTCTCACGCTCCCACGTCTGGTTTTATAAAACCAGCCGAACCCAACTTCAGATGGGGAAGGATTCCATGTCTTCCCCCAGAGAACGAAAACTCTGTCTCCTTCGTCTCGAAACAGGGCAGTCTGGCTTCCCAGACTCCCTTCCACCCTTGGAACATCTTCCAGGGCCACAGCTTGTGGGTTCCAGGCATGTCTGCCCCCACAGTCACTAAAGACCTCACAGTCTATAGTGACAGCTGCAATACAGAAGCAGGAAAAGCTGCCCAAAATACAGAAGCAGCAAAGACTGCTGCTTAGAAACTGAAACCAAAATACAGCAAAAGCATCAGCACTTCACTCAGACACATACCATTCCCATTCATACAGACCTGCCTCCAAGGGGTCTTTGAGTGTCCTGGGTGGTCGTGCAAATCCAGGACGAGCCCCCAAATGTAAGGACCAAAGAAGAGGACTCCCAACTCAAGTCCTGATCAGCATGCACCCAATGAGACACGAGAGACTGACTTGATG
>NW_021624850.1:0-5237 GCF_004785775.1 Grammomys surdaster
CAAAACAACCCTCTACAGATACAAAAAGATTGAAATAATCCCTTGCATCTTATCAGATCTCCACGGAAAAGGCTGGTCTTTAATAATGGCAAACCCAATGGAAACCCCACATGCACATAGAAACTGAACAACTCTCTACTCAATGATGACTTGGTCAAGGAAGAAATGAAGAAAGAAATAAAAGACTTTTTAGAATTCAATGAAAATGAGGACATATCATACCAAAACTTGTGGGACTCCATGAAGGCAATGCTAAGAGGAAAACGCATAGCTCTAAGTGCCTACAAAAAGAAACTGGAGAGAACACACATTAACAACTTGACAGCACAACTAAAAGCTCTAGAACAAAAAGAAGCAAATACACCCAAGAGGAGTAGAAGGCAGGAAACAATCAAATTCAGGGCTAAAATCAACCAAATAGAAACAGAAAGAACAATACAAAATATCAACAAAACCAGGAGCTGGTTATTTGAGAAAATCAACAAGATAGATAAACCTTTAGCCAAATTAACCAGAGGGCACAGAGACAGTACCCAAATTAATAAAATCAGAACTGAAAAGGGAGACATAACAACAGAAACTTAAGAAATTAAAAAAAACCCATCAGATCCTACTACAAAGGCCTATACTCAACAAAACTGAAAAAACCTGGATGAAATGGAAAACTTCCTAGACAGATACCAGGTACCAAAGCTAAATCAGGAGCAAATAAATCATCTAACCAGTCCCATAACCCCTAAGGAAATAGCAGCAGTCATTAAAAGTCTCCCAACCAAAAAGAGCCCAGAACTGGATGGTTTTAGTGCAGAATTCTATCAGACCTTCAAGGAAGACCTACTATCAATTCTATTCAAACCGTTCCACAAAATAGAGACAGAAGGAACACTGCCCAATTTGTTCTATGAAGCTACAATCTTACTCATACCCAAACCTCACAAAGGCCCGACAAAGAAAGAGAACTTCAGACCAATCTCCCTTATGAACATTGATGCAAAAATACTCAATAAAATTCTAGCAAACAGAATCTAAGAACACATCAAAACAATCATCCATCATAATCAAATAGGTTTTATCACAAGAATGCAGGGATGGTTCAATATTCGGAAATCCATCAATGTAATTCACTATATAAACAAACTTAAAGAAAAAAACCACATGATCATCTCACTAGATGCTGAGAAAGCATTTGACAAAATTCAGCACCCCTTCATGATAAAAGTCTTGGAAAGATCAGGAATTCAAGGCCCATACCTAAACATAGTAAAAGCAATATACAGCAAACCAGTAGCCAATACCAAACTAAATGGAGAGAAACTTGAAGCAATCTCACTAAAATCAGGGACTAGACAAGGATGCCCACTCTCTCCCTGCCTATTCAATATAGTACTGGAAGTCCTAGCCAGAGCAATTAGACAACAAAAAGAAGTCGAAGAGATACAAATAGAAGAGGAAGAAGTCAAAATATCGCTATTTGCAGATGATATGATAGTATACTTAAGTGACCCCCAAACTTCCACCAGAGACCTCCTAAACCTGATAAACAACTTCAACAAAGTGGCTGGTTATAAAATCAACTCAAACAAATCAGTAGCCTTCCTCTACATGAAAGATAAACAGACTGAAAAAGAAATTAGGGAAATGACACCCTTCACAATAGTTGCAAATAATATAAAATACCTTGGTGTGAATCTAACCAAGCAAGTGAAAGACCTGTATGACAAGAACTTCAAGTCTCTGAAGAAAGAAATTGAAGATCTCAGAAGATGGAAAGATCTCCCATGCTCATGGATTGGCAGGATTAATATAGTAAAAATGGCCATCTTGACAAAAGCAATCTACAGATTCAATGGAATCCCCATTATAATCCCAACCCAATTCTTCACAGAGTTAGAAAGGAAATTCTCAGATTCATTTGGATTAACAAAAACCCAGGATAGCGAGGACTATTCTCAACAATAAAAGAACTTCTGGAGGAATTACCATCCCTGACCTCAAGCTGTACTACAGAGCAATAGTGGTAAAAACTGCATGGTATTGGTACAGAGACAGGCAGGAAGATCAATGAAATAGAATTGAAGACCCAGAAATGAACCCACACACCTATGGTCACTTGATCTTTGACAAAGGATCTAAGACTGTCCAGTGGAAAAAGGAAAGCATTTTCAATAAATGGTGCTGGTTCAATTGGAGGACAACATGCAGAAGAATTCAAATCGATCCATTCTTATCTCCTTGTACAAAGCTCATGTCTATGTGGATAAAGGACCTCCACATAAAACCAGATACACTGAAACTAATAGAAGAGATGGTGGGGAAGAACCTCGAATACTTGGGCAAATGTTCCATTGGGGAAATCTTCCTGAACACAACACCAATGGCTTATGCTCTAAGATCAAGAATTGACAATTGGACTTCATAAAATTGCAATGTTTCTGAAAGACAAAGGACACTGTCAATAGGACAAGACGGCAACTAGCAGATTGGGAAAAGATCTTTACTAATCTCACATCTGATAGAGGGCTAATATCCAATATATACAAAGAACTCAAAAATTAGACTCCAGATAACCAAATAACCCTATTAAAAATGGGGTACAGAGCTAAACAAAGAATTCTCAACTGAGGAAACTCAAATGGCCAAGAAGCACCTAAAGAAATGTTGAGTCCGCCCCTGCCTGGTCCTTTGGGCTGGGGCAGACACAGAATTGGTCTGCCCCTGTCCTGTGTAGACACTGAATTCTGAGTCATCCTAGAAGAGTCATTGCATTCAGAGCAGCCGGTAAGAACTCCATCTCACTCCCTAAGCCCCAGAGATACATCTGGGAGCCAGGGACATTCGGGACACAGCAACTACCCAAACCCCACCCCTCCACAATTCCACTTCCCTTCCACCCTTGCCTGGTCCTTTGGGCTGGGACAGACACAGAATTGGTCTGCTCCTGTCCTGTGGAGATACTGAATTCTGAGTCATTCTAGAAGAGTCACTGCATTCAGAGCAGCCAGTAAGAACTCCATCTCACTCCCTAAGCCCCAGAGATACTTCTGGGAGCCAGGGACATTCGGGACACAGCAACTACCCAAGCCCCGCCCCTCCAGAATTCCACTTCCCTTTCGCCCCTGCCTAGTCCTTTGGGCTGGGGCCAACAAAGAGTCGGTCTGCCCCTGTCCTGTGGAGATACTGAATCCTGAGTCATCGAGGAGCCACTGCACTCAGAGCAGCCGAGGAGCCACTGCACTCAGAGCAGAAGGATTTCCAGATCCAAGAGGTGGCCTGAGTCCCAGGAGTTCTTCCACACATGAGATTAGGAGAATAAGACCACAGAGACATCTGGACTCTGAAGAGCTCTGCAACAAGCAAGATAACTGGAAATACAGAGTCCAGTCTTACACAGTGAGGGGCGGTAACACTAGAGTTAACCAGATGGCGAAAGGCAAGCACCAGAACATAAGCAACAGAAACCAAAGTTTCTTGGCATCATCAGTACCCAGTTCTCCCAATATAGCAAGCCCTGAACACTCCATCACACCTGAAAAGCAGGATTCAGAATTAAAATCACTTCTCATGATGATGATAGAGGATTATAACAAGGAATTAAGTAACTCCCTTAAAGAAATACAGGAGAGTACAAGTAAACAGATAGAAGCCCTTAAAGAGGAATCACAGAAATACCTTAAAGAAATGCAAGAAAACACAAAGAAGGAATTAAACAAAAACATTCAGGATCTGAAACTGGAAATAGAAACAATAAAGAAAGTTCAAAGGGAGACAACCATGGAGATAGAAAACCTAAGAAAGAGATCAGGAGTCACAGACCCAAGGATCACCAACTGAATACAAGAGATAGAAGAGAGAATCTCAAATGCAGAAGATACGGTGGAAAATATTAACACAGTTGTCAAAGAAAATGCAAAATGCAAAAAACTCCTAACTCAAAACATCCAGGAAATCCAGGACACAATGAGAAGACCAAACCTAAGGATAATAGGTATAGATGAGAATGAAGATTCCCAACTTAAAGGGCCAGTAAATATCTTCAACAAAATTATTGAGGAAAACTTCCCTAACCTAAAGAACAAGATGCCCATAAACATAAAAGAAGCCTACAGAACACCAAATAGACTAGGCCAGGAAAGAAATACCTCCCGTCACATAATAGTCAAAACATCAGATGCACAAAACAAAGAAAAATACTAAAAGTAGTAAGGGAAAAAGGTCAAGTAACATACAAAGGCAGACCTATAAGAATTACACCAGACCTCTCATCAGAGACTATAAAAGCCAGAAGAGCATGGACTGACATCATACAGACCCTAAGAGAACACAATTGCCAGCCCAGATTACTATACCCAGCAAAACTCTCAATCACAATAGATGGTGAAACCAAGATATTCCATGACAAAATCAAATTTGCACAGTATCTTCCCACAAACCCAGCACTTCAAAGGATAATTGATAGAAAATGCCAACACAAGGAGGGAAACTACAACCTAGAAAAATCGAGGAAGAAATCTTACAACAACCCCAAAAGAAGATAACTATACAAACATAATTCTACCTCTAATAACAAAAATAACAGGAAGCCACAATCATTTTTCCTTAATATCTCTTAACATCAATGGTCTCAATTCCCCAATAAAAAGACACAGACTATCAGACTGGATACACAAACAAGACCCAGAATTTTGCTGCATACAGGAAACACACCTCAGTGACAAAGACAGACACTACCTCAGAATAAAAGAGTGGAAAACAATTTTCCAAGCCAATGGTCCCAAGAAACAAGCTGGAGTAGCCATTCTAATATCAAATAAAATCAACTTTCATCCAAAATTAGTCAAAAAAGATAAGGAAGGTCACTTCATACTCATCAAAGGAAAAATCTACCAAGATGAACTCTCAATTCTAAACATCTATGCTCCAAATGCAAGGGCACCTACATACATAAAAGAAACTTTACTAAAGCTCAAAACACACATTACACCTCACACAATAATAGTGGGGGATTTCAACACCCCACTCTCAGCAATGGACGAACCAGAAACTAAACAGAGACACTTTGACATTAACAGAAGTTATGAAACAAATGGACTTAACAAACATCTATAGAACATTTCATCCTAAAACAAAAGAATATACCCTTTTCTCAGCACCTCATGGAACCTTCTCCAAAATAGACCATATAATTGGTCCCAAAACAACCCTCTACAGATACAAAAAGATTGAAATAATCCCTTGCA
>NW_021624851.1:0-5785 GCF_004785775.1 Grammomys surdaster
AGCTCCTGCGTGGGCATGCGAATTGACCGGCAGCTAGTTGTCACGCCCTAATAAATAACCTCGCAATTGCTCCGGTATATGGTGTCTCGAGCAGATTACTGGGTGGTCGCGACTTTCTGAGACTTGAGAGAGGGTCTCCCCTCTGCGGAGGTCTTCATTGGGGGCTCGTCCGGGATTTGCGACCACCCTGATCTCTGAGACCCCCACTGGGAGGTAAGGGCACCGCGGTTTTGTTTGTGTCTTTTGTGTGTCTATCCGTCTTGTTTGGAATTCTGGAAAGTGCACTTCGGTGGTTTGACTTGGCAGCTGTTTCTGTCCCGTAAGAGACAGCAAACCTTTTGTCTCAGCAGGAGGTGAATGGGTGACCAGCAGACGTGCTAGGATGGTTACCACTGCCACAACCCGGGAGACGTCCCGGGAGAGGAAGGGACCCCAGGGACGCCTGGTGGGTGCCCGTCTGGAGGCCGGGGAGGACACTGTGGTCCTCTTGCTAGAGGAGGTGTGAGAGACCTCCTGGCCATCTGTTTTTCTGTATTGGTGTTGGCTTTCTCGGTTGAGACGGCTTTGTGTAGTTGTTTTGTCTGTGTTTTGTGTTACTCGTGATGTGATAGGGACAATGGACTGTGTGCTTGTGCTTATGAGGTGTCTGTGCCCATGGCATGGGGCAACTGTCTGTGTACTGTGTTTGTGAAGTTTCTGTGCGCCCTTGGCAGGGGCGACTGACTGTGTAGCCTGGTTTCTGTGCTCGTGGCAGGAGTGGGAACCAGGCAAGCCACGGAGGGCAATTTGCGACCCTGGGAGAGGGTCAGGTTATGAATTCCGGGAGGGAATTCGTGGGAAGTGGAAGCAGTGGGACAGATGTGTCGGCACACTACAGGCCACAGTTCTCTAGAAGACACTCTGGAGTACGTTTGTATGAGAGATAGGGTCAGAAATGACCCCTTCTCTGTCTGAAGGTGGTCTATGGCCACCGCCGCCTGGGACGGCGTCTGTTGAAGCTCTCGTGGCTGTGTGTGTCTGGGTCTAATTCTGTGTTGTTCATTGCTGGTGATGTAAGAAATCTGTTAATTAGGTCCAGCATGGACTGGCCATGTCATCTGGTTATTAGGTTCTCTCACCAGCAGTCTTTCATGCCTTGATTGTGTAACCTGTCTCTGCACCTGTGACAGGAGCGAGAACTGTCTGTATGTGGTATATCCACCGCCCGTGATGGGGGTGAACTGACTGTGTTTTTCTCTGTTTTCTTGATGAACTGTTTGTGTGTTTTTGGACTGTGACTGACATTATTTTGGACTGAATCTACTGTGTTAAATATCCTGAGTTAACAAGAGTTAACATGAGTTAGCATGGCCATTGGCAGAAAAACAGCTAAAACAATTGTCTGATCTCCACGGTGTGTTAGCAAAAGAAAGAGAACTCTCTGGCCCCTACAGGAGAGATTCTTGGTTATGCTTTCTATGTCTATTGTGAGTCCTTGGCGCCAAATTTGTCCACGTGTGTTGTTGTCTGTCTTTGTTTTATTAGAATAAATGTCTGTTCTATGTTTCATGTATAGAAAGAAAGATAAAAAGGGTTAAAACTTATAGGCAAGTCCCCCTGCTCTGTGGATGAAAGTGAGACACAGCAGGAGGAGCCCTGGCAAAAATGATTCTTTACACAAGCTGCTCTTAGAGAGGCTAAGAACTTTTTGGCTTTCTTGGTAAAGAAACTGATTTTCTTTTCTTCCCCCAAGATTGAAAAGGAGATTTCAGTGTAAAGTTTTATCTGGGATCAAATAAGGCCTTGATAGGCCGCTAAAAGGACAGGTAGGATTTTTAGAGACCCTCAGGCAGGAGTCTTGGTTACACAATTGGCTTATGAGAATGATAACTACAGTCTAAGCCATGCTTTCACAGTGCTGAGGTGTTAAGGAATGTTCTGGGTATGGGGACATAGGTCATTTTAGGAAAGACTCCAAAAAAAAATAGAGACATAGACAGACAGAAGAATCACTCCTCTGGAATCTGTTCTCAGTGTAGGAGAGATAATCGTTGGGACAGGCCTCAGGAAATAGGCCCAAATTAAGAACTTTCACATTTGAGTTAAGACAAAGCTCAGAGAGGGCTCAACAGAAGCTGGTGTGACATTCCTGTTGTCATGGTCACTCTGACTAGTCCCTGGAAAGGTGTTTTCTGGAATTTGTTTTATTGCCTTGCTTCTTCCTTGGGGAAGACAGGTCAGCCTCAGACCCAAGGACATTTAAAAGAGACAGTTTATGGTCCAGGAGCTATATAATGATTATGCTGGAGAAATTAATTACAACCTGACTTGCCTACTCCAGCTGCCATTCCAAGAAATGCATATGGAATTATTATAGATTTAGAAGAGTGTTTTTATACTGTTCCTTTAAGAGGTTTACATGCAGTGAGTATGCTTGTAATTTTTTGAGAGTCCATGAAGCGATATCACTAGAAAGTTTTGCCTCAAGGAATGGCTAATAGCCTTACAAGAAGTTAAGAGTAAAGAAAAGTAAAAACAAAAAAACAGTTTCAATTGACTTTTAGAGCCCTGTCTTGGTCTCATTGATTATTGAGTTTAGCAGGTGACAAGGTGCTTCTTCTGAAATTACAGCCAGAAAAAGTAAGAAAATTTTGTTTGAAAAAAATATAAGCTGTGCATTTACTTCATTTTTGTTTATGACTGGTTTTTAAAGCATAAAAATGTTCTGCATGTCTTGGTTATAGATTATTTGGCCTATAAGGTATTGGGTATGGTTAAGAATTTGCAACCTTGGTAAAAGAAAGTTGGCTTAAAGCTGGTAACTCAGGTTTGGAGTCATTCAGAAACCAGATGTATAGAGATAGGATTTAAAACAATGTCTCTTATGAGTTATTAAAAGCTGCACTATCATGCATTCATGTATAAGAACTGACAGCCAACTTTGTAACCTGAAAATAATGCATTTTAGTGTTGACTTTAGAGAAAATAGATTGTCTGCATTGTTAAAAATTGGTTTTGTTTCTCAAAATTATGGTTACACTCTAGTATTGCAAAAAGAAACTTAAAAAAAGTATAGTGAAACAGTGGCTGCATTTGGCAGTTCAATCGTGAGCTCCAGAAATTTTGACTCACTCATGTTTATGGTTGAAAAGAAGATAGAGCAGGTGGAAATGATTGCTAGAGTAAGAAAAAATAAGAACAGCTGTGACACAGTATCAGCCTGCTGTCAATTAGATACAGTGGTAGAGACAAATTTAGCCCCCCCCCTTAAGAAAGAGAAAAGATATCTGTGGGGTTCTTAGAAGACTAATCACCCCTCCTTTCCAGACAAACCAGCCAATCTGACATGACTGGTAGAGTCTTTGATGTTTTCCCTCCAGCCCACCTGGGATGATTGTCAATAGCATTTACAGGTTCTCTTTACTAATGAAGAGAAGGAAAGAATTCTGTTAGAAGCTTGTAAGAACGTTCCTGGTGACAACGGGCAGCCTATGCAGCTTCCCAATGAGATTGATGCTGGATGGATTCCCCCTTAACTTCAGGTAAGGGGCGGCTGGTAGTCTACCATTGGGCTCTAGCAGGTCTCCAAGGGCAGCAAGATGGCCCACCAATTTGGTCAAGGTAAGAGAAGTCCTTCAGGGACCAAACGAGCCACTGTCTGTGTTTCTTGAGAGGTTACTGAAAGATTTAGTTAAAGAGGCAGAGAACGTATACTATAAGAAAGAAAGAAGAGAGAGAAAAAGGCAGGTGAAATTGCAGGCAGGAAGGATTTTGGCCACAGTGTAGGAGAGAAAGACAAGAGATAGGATAAGAACTAGACAGACAGAGAACCTGGGTGACAAAGGCGGAAGCCCCAGATATCAGTGAATGGCTAGCAGAATTCCCAAAAGTTTGGGTTGAAACTGAAGAAGCCAGACACTAATGATTACAAGCCAATACAAGATCTAAGAAAAGTCAATAAGAGAATACAAGACACTTAACCTCCTCAGTTCGCTCCCCCCAGAGAGGACTTTTGGCAGCATCAACTTTCCAGCAGCCCCCTGACTGATGGATGACTAATACTTGCATGATGCACTATCAGAGCCTGTTGTTGACTGAAAGGGGTGATCTTTGCACCCCCGGCCATCTTGAATCCTGCCACCTTGCTGCCTATGACTGACGACTCTTCTCCCATCCATCACTGTGTTGATATCCTGGCAGAAGAAACAGGTACTCGGAGCGACCTGAAGGACCAGCCCTGGCCAGGAAGTCTGAACTGCTATACAGATGGCAGCAGTTTCGTGGTGGAAGGTAAGCGAATGGCGGGAGATTCAGTGGCAGATGGAAAGCGACTACCGATATGCCTTTGCCACGGCTCATATACATGGTGCAATCTATAGACAAAGAGGGCTGCTGACAACTACAGAAATACTGAGCCTCTTTGAACCAAAACCAAAGGGCTCAGGACACTGTTGCTAAAAGGAAATCAGATGGCTGACATGGCTGCCTAGAAAGCTGCCCAGGGAGCAATGATTCTAGCAGTAAGGGTTCCAGAGACTATTTTGACACTCGAGATACCAGTTTCAGATATGCCACCAACGACCATCAAGTGATGGACAATTTGGGCTTTCACTCTGAAACCCCTTATGGAGTAATAAAAAACTGAGATGGTAAATTAATTCTCCCACAAGAAGAAGGACTGTCTGATTTGGCGAAAGCTGTGGTGAGAAACTATAGAGCTTGTGCCTTAACCAATGGGAAGAGACTGAGGGGCGACTGGCCCAGAGCTTACTGGGAGATGGACTTCACAGAAGTCAAGCTGGCAAAATATGGAAAGAAGATCCTGGAAGAAAACTTTCCAAGGTTTGGAATACCCAAGGTAACTAACTGGGTCTGTTAATGGTCTTTGTTGCCCAGTTGAGTTAGGGACTGGCCACACAGCTGGGGATTAATTGGAAATTACATTGTGCTTATAAACCCCAGAGTTCAGGACAGATAGAGAGGATAAATAGAACAATTAAGGAGACCTTAACCAAATTAGCATTGGAGACCGGTGGTAAAGACTAGACAGCCCCCCTTCCCTTTGCCTTGTTCTGAGTGTGGAACACTCTAGAGTGATTTAAGCTTACACCCTTTGAGATTTTGTGTGGGGTACCTCTGCCACTTACTGGGGCGGGCAGAATGAATGATCCTAATGCTGTCCTTTCTAAATCCTTGTTTGCCTACATAAAAGCACTTAAAATGGTCTGACACGAGGTCTGAGAACAGCTGAAAGGGGCCTACGAGACTAGAGACCCGAGTGTGACGCGGTTCTAGTTCAACACCACCAAGCTGCCTGCGATGTCCGACCATGTTTGGCCTGTGGAGAAACGAGCTATACCTGTGGGAGCAGGCGACCAGCTGCAAGGACTTGAAGCCTCTGGGTGAGGCTGGTGCAGCATTCCAGAAGACACTAGAAACCCTGCGAGTGTGGCCAATGGCGTGCAGCCCAACCATGAGGCAGCCTCTCAGGACATGCTTCAGGAATTAGACATTAACACTCTGATATTTTCCCTGGTCCTCTTTTGATTCTGTTTTTTGCTTCTTAAACAGATTAGTTACCTTTGTTAGAGATTTAGTGCTGTTCAGCTTTTATTGCTATGCCATCAATATCAAACCCTCAGACAGGGAAATGGAAGCTATGAAGATACTGAAATGCAAGATCTGTAATCAGATTTACATTAGAAAAAGTGGAGTTAAGTTTTTATGATTAAAAACTGTCATTAGAAAAAATGGGGGAATGTAGAGGGAAAAGTTATGGATACTGGGTATATAGAATCCTTTTTAG
>NW_021624852.1:0-4254 GCF_004785775.1 Grammomys surdaster
GTTGAACTGCCAACTGTAGCCAATGGAATACTGGCAGTTTAACTATAATTTTGAGTTTCTTTTGATGAAGCAGCTTTTAATATCTCATTGAAGAGATACTGGTTTCTGGTTTCTGAATGACTATAACACTGAGTTAGTTTTACACCAACTTTCTGTTACCAAAGTTGTAAATTTCTAATCACACCCAATAATTTAGAACATTTTTATACTTTTAAAACCAATCAGAAGCAACAATGAAGTGGCTATGCATCTTATATATTTAGACCAAACAAAATTTGTTGCCTTTTCTAGCTGTAATTTCAAGAGAAAAGCACCTTGTCACCGAGACTTTTCTAGGACAAAACAACTCTTCGCTTCTTTATAAAACCCAAAAAGCTATTGGTTTCTTTTAAAAGCAGCTTATGCCAACAGTCAATTCCTGGAAAGGCTTTTTCAGCTAAGCTCAACTCTTAGCTACAGGTGTAGGGTAGCTTATCAGCCTCTGCTGTGTATATTAAGACTGTCTTTAAAACAAAGTTAAACTAGCCCAAAGGTTGTATCAAGCAGTTTTAACGATCTTTTCTTTTGAACATGCAACAAACACAGAACATTTAGACAATGAAACAAAAAGCAAACACAAACACGTGGACATTGGCTTGCCAAGGACAGACAACAAAGAAGGACATAAATAAAGAGAAATTCAGGACGTCTCCCGAATTTCTTTCTATTTCTAGATGAGCTCTGAAATAGCCTTTTCATTCTTTTTTGTTGACACAGCTCAGAGAGAGGACAACTGTTTTTCTAAAACCCTTTATCTCTCTCTCATATTCAAGATGTAACTTTTCATCTCGTTAATTGGAGATGTAGCAGGCAGCTATTGTAACACCTCAGTACCCTGCTTTCTTAATTTTCCAATTCTTTCTAACCCTGCTCTTCCCACCTGAAGCAGCTCTTTCCTCTTCAGAGGAAGTTAGCTCCTCCGACTCAGAGCCACCAAGCCCCAAGGCCTCCAGCTCCTTTACCGGATAAAGAGATTTCTTTCTGAGGCTCCTTTTCCCTTCGTCTCTCCCAAGGGCGTCCTTTCCCTTACCTCTCACTTCCGTGGACTGAACGTCTTTGGAAGGGTCTGTTTTCTTAGGCATGCCTTTTTTTCCTTTTTCTTTCTGAGCTCCCTTTTTTTTCTGAGCTCCTAAGCGCTTATCCTGCTCTGTTTCTGACATGCTGGTCTGTAATTCGTCTAGCACTCCCTGGCCTGCTGCTATAGTCGAGCGGCTTTTCTCATCCTGCAAAACTAGAAGGAAGAGAACGAGCACTGCCTGGGGAGGGACACGAAATAGATCAAGGCCAAACATGCCTCTCAGAGCTTACCTTTGTCTGCAGTTCTGAATCCACTCCGCGAGCGGAGGGTCTCCCTCGGTGCCTGGCGATGGTTCGGCCTGTTCCCGGGTTTCGGCACCAACTGTGACCCGCGTCACCTTCTCGCCAGCAAGAACGGACTCGGACACCAGGATCCTTCTGCAGCAAGCTTTATTCCAATGAAAATGAGGAAAGACCCCGAGGGGAAGAGGAGCTCTCCTTATATACCCATCGGGTCGGCGTGTCCCTACTCTATTGGCTGATGCGTCTCGGCAGATATGACACGTCAGGCTGCGTCAGTTTTTGACAGTTACCGGCTGCTCAGGCATTCGCCTTACTGGTGTTTAATGGCGATTTCAGGAGGGAGACTATGCATGCGCAGCAGCGCACCACATCTCCCCCTGTTTTAAATATTAATTGGAGCAGAAGGTCTCACTTCACTGGGTGCAATGGGCAAAGGCCCTCCAGGTGCAGAAGCTGAGACCCTGCATGGGTGATTCTTGGGGAGGTTCTGTAGCCCCTTTCGTTTGAGGCCTCATGATGGTACTGAGCCTGCAAAGGAGAGCAATGCTCAAATCCTTACCCGTCACTGGGTCGATCTCCCCACCCGAGATCGCCCTGTCTTAGGTGGACCGAGTCTTACTTGACACTCCGTCATTGACATACCAGCCCTTATCATGGAACAGAGACCTCGTGGGCAAGAATAGTATAGGGGCTATCGATGTTAGTCCCTGAGCATGGACATCCAGATGCCAATAGAGTCACCATTTTCTAAGGCTGCAAAGGCCTGAGCCACCACCACCCTATCTCTCTGTCGTTGAGCTCACATCCTACACAGCAGAAAAAGGGTACCCACCAGACCCAGGCACAAAATAGCTCCAAAAAGTCCCACTCCCACCCACTCTTTAAAGAAAGAGAAAGCTGAAGAGATCCAGGAGGAGAGTCCCTCAGACAGGGACAGATCCACGCACGTCGAGTTGATGGCCACCACAGCCGCTCTCAATTTTTTGAGTGTCTCATCGAAGTTTTCCGACCAATTTCCTGCAAGATACTTGGAAATTTCCTTAGAAAGATTAGCAGCATGACTTACATTTTGATATGAAATAGAAGTAACACACAAGCCAGAATATTTCCATTGGCAACCTAATTGGGCCATCTCTATGTCAAAATCCCTCCTAGGCCCAAATAATGTCATAGCTGAAGGAGCTTCCACAGGCCAAGGAACATAACGAGGCATTCGGGCCACCATAGCAAAGGAAAATATAGAAACATTCCAACATACAGCATAAAAGCAAGTACTATTATCACAACTCAAAAAACTACCATTATAACTACCATTATATACAAAAAAACACAAGGCGGAGCCACATGCATACCAGCATGGGTAAAAAGGAAACATCTTGTCCTGGGCTTAATAACTTTAGGTTGCTATATATGGAGAAAAGGTAAAAGCATTCTTCACAAACCAAGTGACTCACTCATCTTGTCTATAGGATCTCAAGATCTACGTGCCGAACTTCAGGATTTTGTTTCTTTAACTCTTTCTCAAGCCTGTCTACTTCATCTTCTGAGTATCAATAATGTTTTCTCCGTGTTTAAGCATAAAGGCTTCTAATTGTTCAGGAGTTTTCACTTCTTGAATTTCCTACATCATTTGGTCAAAATCTTGCTTTTCCAAATATAATCTTGTAACAACTCGTTCATCTAAATCAACTTCTGCCTTAAATCTGACTTTGCCTAATCTCAGGTCTGTGGCTTTGACATTATGGATTGCCCTTACTGATGGGTCGCTCTCCAGGAGTGTACTTGGATCACGACTCTCTATGACATACTTGTAAAATGATGTGCCCTTGGCCTGGGCGCTCCTGCGAAGTTCATTTATGGCAACAAGAAGTGTCACTCCTTCAAACACCAAAGATCCTGCTAAAATACAATATGCCCATAGAAGGGATTCCATTGGTTGAGGATGAAGCAATCCCATGACTCCATGATACCAAGAGAGTCCTGCGCCCATCATGAAAATACCAATACCACTAATCAATGAAGAAATATAGCGCATATTTGAAAAGCCACAGGGGTGAGAAGAATTTGGTGTCTGAACAGACTTGCTGATGTCTAGTGCTATCAAACCCTGGTTACAAGTATCAGATAATGAGTGTATAGCTTCTGAGAACATACTTGCTGAACCCATATAAATCCAGGCAAGAAATTTAAAGAAGCAGTTTAAGCCATTAATGCAAATAGCAACCATCACCACTTTTCCTGGCTCCTTAAGAAACATTTGGAAACATTGAGCTCTAAGCTCCTTCCAAGCTTCTGGGCGCAACTTTGTAACGGCCGTTTCTTTTGTAACGGCTGTCAGGTTCTGTGCAAGCTATGGCCAGACCCTGATTGTATGAGGGTGCAATTTCATCGCAAAGATGAATGTATCTAAGTCTGCTTGTATGGTCTGAGAGCTGTGTAGGCAGTTCAACCTGATTAACATTGCCTTCACACTGACCTTCTCCTAGAAGCATGTTAATATCCCAATCTACATGCCTGTCTGAGCATTCATCATGGCACTATGATTTTTACTAGTGTTACTCCAATCTGAGCTCCAAATCAAGTAATCTCCTCCTGACAAAATAGGCAACTCTCCTCTATCCTCTTCTCAACCATAAACATGCATGAATCAAAGAATTCCAAACTCACTGTTGAACTGCCAACTGTAGCCAATGGAATACTGGCAGTTTAACTATAATTTTGAGTTTCTTTTGATGAAGCAGCTTTTAATATCTCATTGAAGAGATACTGGTTTCTGGTTTCTGAATGACTATAACACTGAGTTAGTTTTACACCAACTTTCTGTTACCAAAGTTGTAAATTTCTAATCACACCCAATAATTTAGAACATTTTTATACTTTTAAAACCAATCAGAA
>NW_021624853.1:0-1096 GCF_004785775.1 Grammomys surdaster
AATTTGGAAGATGGAAAGGAACACCCATACACACATACATGAATATTAGGTATAGTGGTACACACCTTTAATCCCAGCAGTAGGGAGGCAAAGATAGGCAGATCTCTGAGCTTGAGGTTAGCCTGTTCCATAGAGAGAGTCCCAAATAATCCTGGGCCACACAGAGAAACCCTGCCTCAAAAATAAATAAATAAATAAATAAATAAATAAAGTAATAAAGTAATTAATTAATTAATTACGTTAGTAGGTAAGTAAAATAGGTTGCCCTAGTACCACGGGGCTTTCAACTAGGATCAGATAACCTGGAAGAGAGAACTGGTGGTGAGGGTGTGCAAGAACTGACAGCAAGTCTGGAGTCTGATCAAGCTGTCAAATATTAATCTTTCCACACAGGGTTATATACACACAGAAGCAGGATATGGGGAGGGGATGACATAGGGTCTTCTTTATTTCTAAGAAGCGCAGTTGTTCTCAGGGGGATTACTGATGTCTTTCAGAACAGGATATGATCTGAGTGAAAAGTTCACAGAAGAAGCAGGGCAGAACAGGTCACTATGATCTTGTCCATAAGATCTATTGGTCATATGTTCTTATCTAAGTTAGTACTTTCCCACCATTCTACCTATCCGTAAGCTCTATGATTATTTATTCTTACCTAGGCTGGTACTTTCCCACCAGGGCTACCTGTCTGCAAGATCTATAACTATCTGTTCTAGGGTTAGTCCTTTCCCACAGAGACCAAGACTCTGTGTCAGTAGGCATGTATGGCTGACTTAGGCCATTAATGTAAAAGCAAGGTGGCTCCCTACAGTAAGTAAGTAAGGAAGGAAGGAAGTAAGGAAGGAAGTAAGCAAGTAAGTAAGTAAGTAAGCAAGTAGGTAAGTTTTGGATCGTGACCGGGATTGAGCTCCTTAATTCCTAGTGGAAAGAACTTAAGTCCATACCCAGAGCTGGACTACCCACAGGAGGACTGAACCATTTTCTCTTTGTCTCTGCAACCCCCAGAAATTTCAACTACAGTACTGACAACCGCACCCACATTTCTGACGTCCACACCAATTATGGAGAACATTGGCATGAAGAACATTGGTAAGGA
>NW_021624854.1:0-3313 GCF_004785775.1 Grammomys surdaster
GACTTCCGGCTGCCAGCAGGAAGACCCGCCCTACAGCTGTGCTGCCACCCCGCAGACCTGACCCCCCTGCCGCAACTGTGGCTCATAGTCCAACCTGTGACAGCCGTACGATCCCTTAGCCAAATTGCTTCTTTGCTAATACAAAAATGTGCTTTTCTCTTCCTATACAACCCGGCAAAGTTACTTAAGACTCTTTCCTAATGTGTCTTGAGAGATTTTTACTACTGCTATTATTCTATTCAGTTACAACCAATCCTTATGGCTCTCAATCTTGTCAGAAGTTTGCTAACAGTATATCTTAAGTTTATGGCCGACAGAATGCCCAAAGCCTCTAACAGTTAACCCAAGATGGTTTCAGAAGACCTGGACACCGGAATCCTAGAACATACAGCCTAGATTGTATGTGGACAAACACAACGGGACGCCCTGAGTCAAATGACTTGGCTAAATAAAGGTAAGTCATTTCTCATATCATGCGTACCCATTCCACAGAAAAAAAGCCCTGCGGCTTCTACGCTTGGAAGAAAGACTGACTTCACCCAAGAGACTATAGAAACCACGGGAACTGATGGCTAGTGGACTCTGTCATTTTTTAAAAAATAATATATAACTGGTAGATTGTTTACTCTTTACCAGACTTCTGACTACATTGACAGCTAAGTTTTAAAAGATATTATCTGTTACCTCATTACCTAATCTCAGTTGAAAGACTGCTTGTGTTAACTCATGCTGTTATCTCTTTTGTAAACTTATAAGTTACAGGAAACCCACTCAGATCTACCTCTCATGGATGCCATCCAGATAAGTAAATCTGCCTAAAATTTCCACTCACTACCTATATAACAAAGGGTGGAATCCCTCTGGGTTTCAAATGTACATCTTTTAAAAAAAAAAATCTTTCTCCAAGTGTTCTTAATCTTATTTCCTGCATCTTGTCAAGTCCAGGTGCATCCAATACAGCTCCAGAGAAACAAACTTCAGATACTCCATCTCCTACCACACACACACAGCTGCTTCTACTGGACCTGACCCTGGACATCAGAAAACAGCCAGCTCTGCTAAGACGGGACAAACATCCCCCATATCCATTCTTCTAGGTTCCCCCCTAGAGACACGTCGCCCCCAATGCCAGCAGGAAGTAGCCAGATTTCACGACGACCCTATTCTTGCTTCACTGTCACCTCTTTCTAATTTTTCTTTTTAATTAAACCAAAATGTGGGAATGTTAGCAATCTGTTAAACTCCACCTCCAGAGTCACCTGGCAACAGCTAGGTATGCTCCGCCCCAGAGTTACCTGGCAACAGGCAGGTAACCCTCCCGACTATAAAAGGGGCTGCTTGGCCCCTCCTCTCTCTCTTGCTCCTCAACCCTGAGCACCTGCATGTTGTCCTCTCCCCTCCCCCCTTCCCTTCCCCCTCTCTCCACGTGGTCATGGCCGGCCTCTACTCCTCTCTACTTCTCTCTCTCTCTCCTCTTGCTCTCCCACTCTCTTAATAAACCTCCCCTCGTGGAACCATCTTGGCCTGCTGTGATCTGTCCCAAGCTGCACAGTGGAAATCCTTTCATTGGTGCCGAGACTCGGATACGAAGACTTCGGGGACCTCAGCTGCTGTGACCGTACAAAATGGACACAATGACCACTCAGACTTCATCTGCTGCTGCTCCGAGGCCCACGTGGTCTGCCATTCCCGGCCGCTGTAGCCATACCGTTTCAGCCTCAGCTCCACCAGCCCGTGACTGCTACACCCCTGCGCAGCCCGCCGTTTTCACCCTGTGTCTGCTGAGACTTGCTGAACTTCCACCACGTGAGCTGTGCCGTTTCGGCCCACCCCTCCCCCAGCCGGTGCTGCCGTGTGGTCTAGATACCCAGACAGACACACAGGTCCCCGGTTCGGTTCCACCTTCCAGGTACTGGACTGGACAATTTCATGCACACACCGGCTTTTAATCCATAGGGAACTTCTGGTTCGTGTGAGGGGCCCTGGACTCCAGGTTTTCGTCTGGCCACCGCTTCCTGGACCACAAGGCTGGTTTTTGCCCCAGCACATGTGTCTGGCCTCTAGCCGAACCACAACTGCTATTCAACTAGGACCTTGAACCGATTGAGTGATTCCCCCTCTCGGAATAGCTCGTAACCCCTCCTCAGCTCTTGCAGCTCCACAAAAAGCTGGTACCAGCCGAGCTATCTCCTGACTGGCTAACTTCTGGTGGGGTAGCCCAGTCGAGGCCCTTATTTAATCGCGCGACGGCCCGATTATTATAAGCAGTGCCTGATTTCTGTTGCCAAAGATTAGTTTAGGATGCTAAGCTAAGTTTGGTAACCCACTCAATGGGTTCATCGTCTTCGTCCATACCGGCGGACACCCCACTGGGCTGTCTACTAAAAAAACCTCAAATCTAATGCCTGAGTTGAGACCTTCCAAATTAATAGTCTTTGCAATAAAGTCTGGATTGGGTACCCTTTAGACAACGGGATGACCACGTGGCCACGTAATGGCACTCTAGACTCCATTATTTTACAGAGTCTTAATACATATTGCCAGCAGTCCGGTAAATGGAAGGAAATCCCCTATATCCATGCATTTATTTACCTCCGTTACTCCCCTTCTATGTACTCTGCCTGCTCCCCATACCTCTTTCTAATTTTTCTTTTTAATTAAACCAAAATGGGGGAATTACTGTGACTCTAGCGGATGTCTGCAGGTTCCACACACACTAGCCTAGAACTGGTAAGCTTCCCCATCCCCCACTGGCCAGAGTAACCCTCCACATGGTCCCAGGGAAGATTCCTTGAGCTAGAGTGTCCTTCCCTGAACCCTGTCCTTCCCTGAACCTCTCTAGGACGGCTCCCCTTAGATGAGACACTTCCCCTTTTCCTCTCGAGACAGTTTCTCGCCGCTAAGTACCCCAGGCCAGGCCTGGACAGACTGTTCTCTCTGTCTCAGGAGCACTGGCTCCAACCATAGTCCCCAGGTGTCTCTTCCAAGGGGCAGTATCTCGAGCCCTTTTCCCTTTCCTCCTCCTTCATCATTTGCGGGTCGACTGGAACTGAAGTTCCAGCGCCTTGCCTGGAAAGCTAGCGGGTCCAGGGCCCAGCTAGCTCCCCTCGCCTCCTCTGCGATCAGTCAGCCGGTTCACCTGGTCCCTTCCCTCTATGGTTCTTAACTCTGCTCTGGGTTGTCCCCTTACATCCTGCTGCCTGGGACCTGTAAAGTGAGTGCTAGCAGTGCCTTCCGCTACAAAAACAACTAACATTGCAGTGATACGGGACATGCTTACTTTTCCTAAATGCAGCCACCAGAGTCACTGAGC
>NW_021624855.1:0-2381 GCF_004785775.1 Grammomys surdaster
AGTGCCTGATTTCTGTTGCCAAAGATTAGTTTAGGACGCTAAGCTAAGTTTGGTAACTCACTCAATGGGTTCATCGTCTTCGTCCATACTGGCGGACACCCCACTGGGCTGTCTACTGAAAAACCTCAAATCTTTACGATTAACGCCTGAGTTGAGGCCTTCCAAATTAATACGTCTTTGCAATAAAGTCTGGATTGGGTACCCTTTAGACAATGGGATGACCACGTGGCCACGTAATGGCACCCTAGACCCCATTATTTTACGGAGTCTTAATACATATTGCCAGCAGTCCGGTAAATGGAAAGAAATCCCCTATATCTGTGCATTTATTTACCTCCGTTACTCCCCTTCTATGTACTCTGCCTGCTCCCCACGCCTCTTTCTAATTTTTCTTTTTAATTAAACCAAAATGGGGGAATTACTGTGACTCTAGTGGATGTCTGCAGCTTCCACACACACTAGCCAGAACTGGTAAGCTTCACCATCCCCCACTGACCAGAGTAACCCTCCACATGGTCCCAGGAAAGATTCCTTGAGCTAGAGTGAACCCTGTCCTTCCCTGAACCTCTCTAGGACGGCTCCCCTTAGATGAGACACTTCCCCTCTCCTCTCGAGACAGTTTCTCACTGCTGAGTACCCCAGGCCAGGCCTGGACAGATTGTTTTCCCTGCCTCAGGAGCACTGGCTCCGACCATAGTCCCCAGGTGTCTCTTCCAAGGGCCAGTCTCTCGCGCCCTTTTCCCTTTCCTCCTCCTTCGTCATTTGCGGGTCGACTGGAACTGAGGTTCCAGTGCCTTGCCTGGAAAGCTAGCGGGTCCAGGGCCCAGCTAGCTCCCCTCGCCTCCTCTGCGATCGGTCAGCCGGTTCGCCTGGTCCCTTCCCTCTATGGTTCTTAGCTCTGCTCTGGGTTGTCCCCTTACATCCTGCCGCCTGGCACCGCTACAAAAACAACTAAGGTTGTGGTGATACGGGACATGCTTACTTTTCCTAAATGCAGCCACCAGAGTCACTGAGCAGCGACTTCCGGCTGCCAGCAGGAAGACCCGCCCTACAGCTATGCTGCCAGCCCCACAGACCTGACCTGCCTGCAGCAACCGCGACTCACAGCTCCAACCTGTGACAGCCCTACCATCCAGCTTTCTTAACAAAAATGCTTCTTTGCTAATACAAAAATGTGCTTTTCTCTTCTTATGCAACCCGCCAAAGTTACTTAAGACTCTTTCCTAACATGTCTTGATAGATTTTTACTACTGCTATTCTATTCAGTTACAACCAATCCTTATGGCTCTCAATCTTGTCAGAAGTCTGCTAATTATATATTTTAAGTTTATGGCTGACAGAATGCCCAAAGCCTCTAACAGTTAGCCCAAGATGGTTTCAGAAGACCTGGACACCTGAATCCTAGAACATACAGCCTAGATTGTATGTGGACAAACACAACGGGACGCCCTGAGTCAAATGACTTGGCTAAATAAAGGTAAGTCATTTCTCATATCATGCGTACCCATTCCACAGAAAAAAGCCCTGTGGCTTCTACGCTTGGAAGCAAGACTGACTTCACCCAAGAGACTATGGAAACCATGGGAACTGTTGGCTAGTGGACTCTGTCATTTTTTAAAAAATAATATATAACTGGTAGATTGTTTACTCTTTACCATACTTCTGACTACATTGACAGCTAAGTTTTCAAAGACATTATCTGTTACCTCACTACCTAAACTCAGTTGAAAGACTACTTGTGTTGTTAACTCAAGCTGTTATCTCTTTTGTAAACTTATAAGCTACAGGAAACCCACTCATTTCTACCTCTCATGGATACCATCCAGATAAGTACATCTGCCTAAAATTCCTACTTACTACCTATAATAAAGGGTGGTATCCCTCTGGGTTTCAAATGTACATCTTAAAAAAAAAAATTCTTTCTCCAAGTGTTCTTAATCTTATTTCCTACATCTTGTCAAGTCCAGGTGCATCCAATACAGCTCCAGGGAAACAACCTTCAGATGCTCCATCTCCTGCCACACACACAGACACAGCTGCTTCTACTGGACCTGACCCTGGACATCAGAAAACAGCCAGCTCTTCTAAGACGGGACAAACATCTCCCATGTCCATTCTTCTAGGTTCCCCCTAGAGACACGTCGCCCCCAATGCCAGCAGGAAGTAGCCAGATTTCACGACGACCCTATGCCTGCTTCGCTGTCACCTCTTTCTAATTTTTCTTTTTAATTAAACCAAAACGTGGGAATGTTAGCAATCTGTTAAACTCCACCTCCAGAGTCACCTGGCAATAGCCAGGTATGCTCCACCCCACAGTTACCTGGCAACAGGCAGGTAACCCTGCCCACTATAAAAGGGGCTGCTTGGCCCCTCCTCTCTCT
>NW_021624856.1:0-1180 GCF_004785775.1 Grammomys surdaster
CTGAGCAGCGACTTCCGGCTGCCAGCAGGAAGACCCGCCCTACAGCTATGCTGCCAGCCCCACAGACCTGACCTGCCTGCAGCAACCGTGACTCACAGCTCCAACCTGTGACAGCCCTACCATCCAGCTTTCTTAACAAAAATGCTTCTTTGCTAATACAAAAATGTGCTTTTCTCTTCTTATGCAACCCACCAAAGTTACTTAAGACTCTTTCCTAACATGTCTTGATAGATTTTTACTACTGCTATTCTATTCAGTTACAACCAATCCTTATGGCTCTCAATCTTGTCAGAAGTCTGCTAATTATATATTTTAAGTTTATGGCTGACAGAATGCCCAAAGCCTCTAACAGTTAGCCCAAGATGTTTTCAGAAGACCTGGATGCTGGAATCCTAGAACATACAGCCTAGATTGTATGTGGACAAACACAACGGGACGCCCTGAGTCAAATGACTTGGCTAAATAAAGGTAAGTCATTTCTCATATCATGCGTACCCATTCCACAGAAAAAAGCCCTGTGGCTTCTATGCTTGGAAGCAAGACTGACTTCACCCAAGAGACTATGGAAACCATGGGAACTGTTGGCTAGTGGACTCTGTCATTTTTTAAAAAATAATATATAACTGGTAGATTGTTTACTCTTTACCAGACTTCTGACTACATTGACAGCTAAGTTTTCAAAGACATTATCTGTTACCTCATTACCTAAACTCAGTTGAAAGACTACTTGTGTTGTTAACTCAAGCTGTTATCTCTTTTGTAAACTTATAAGCTACAGGAAACCCACTCATTTCTACCTCTCATGGATACCATCCAGATAAGTACATCTGCCTAAAATTCCTACTTACTACCTATAATAAAGGGTGGTATCCCTCTGGGTTTCAAATATACATCTTAAAAAAAATTCTTTCTCCAAGTGTTCTTAATCTTATTTCCTACATCTTGTCAAGTCCAGGTGCATCCAATACAGCTCCAGAGAAGCAACCTTCAGATGCTCCATCTCCTGCCACACACAGAGCTGCTTCTACTGGACCTGACCCTGGACATCAGAAAACAGCCAGCTCTTCTAAGACTGGACAAACATCCCCCTTATCCATTCTTCTAGGTTCCCCCTAGAGACACGTCGCCCCCAATGCCAGCAGGAAGTAGCCAGATTTCACGACGACCCTATTCTTGCTTC
>NW_021624857.1:0-2745 GCF_004785775.1 Grammomys surdaster
CCCTCGTGGAACCATCTTGGCCTGCTGTGATCTGTCCCAAGCTGCGCCGTGGAAATCCTTTCATTGGTGCCGAAACCCGGGATACGAAGACTTCGGGGACCTCAGCTGCTGCGACCGTACAAGATGGACACAATGACCACTCAGACTTCATCTACTGCTGCTCCGAGGCCCACGTGGTCCGCCATTCCCGCCGCTGCAGCCATACCGCCACTTCAGCCTCAGCTCCACCAGCCCGTGACTGCTACACCCCTGTGGGCAGCCCGCTGTTTTCACCGTGTCTGCTGAGACTCACCGAACTTCCACCACGTGAGCTGTGCTGTTTCAGCCCACCCCTCCCCCAGTCGGTGCTCTGCCGTGTGGCCTAGATACCCAGACAGACACACAGGTCCCCGGTTCGGTTCCACCTTCCAGGTACCGGACTGCACAATTTCATGCACACACCGGCTTTTAATCCATAGAGAGCTTCTGGTTCGTGTGAGGGGCCCTGGACTCCGTGTTTGCGTCTGGCCACCGCTTCCTGGACCACAGGGCTGGTTTTTGCCCCAGCACATGTGTCTGGCCTCTAGCCGAACCACAACTGCTATTCAACTAGGACCTTGAGCCGATTGAGTGATTTCCCCTCTCGGAATAGCTCGTAACCCCTCCTCAGCTCTTGCAGCTCCACAAAAAGCTGGTACCAGCCGAGCTATCTCCTGACTGGCTAACTTCTGGTGGGTTAGCCCAGTCGAGGCCCTTATTTAATCGCGCGACGGCCCGATTATTATAAGCAGTGCCTGATTTCTGTTGCCAAAGATTAGTTTTAGGACGCTAAGCTAAGTTTGGTAACTCACTCAATGGGTTCATCGTCTTCGTCCATACGGACACCCCACTGGGCTGTCTACTGAAAAACCTCAAATCTTTACAATTAACGCCTGAGTTGAGACCTTCCAAATTAGTACGTCTTTGCAATAAAGTCTGGATTGGGTACCCTTTAGACAATGGGATGACAGTTTCTCGCTGCTGAGTACCCCAGGCCAGGCCTGGACAGATTGTTTTCCCTGCCTCAGGAGGAGCACTGGCTCCGACCATAGTCCCCAGGTGTCTCTTCCAAGGGCCAGTCTCTCGCGCCCTTTTCCCTTTCCTCCTCCTTCCTCATTTGCGGGTCGACTGGAACTGAGGTTCCAGCACCTTGCCTGGAAAGCTAGCGGGTCCAGGGCCCAGCTAGCTCCCCTCGCCTCCTCTGCGATCGGTCAGCCGGTTCGCCTGGTCTCTTCCCTCTATGGTTCTTAACTCTGCTCTTGGTTTTCCCCTTACATCCTGCCGCCTGGCACCGCTACAAAAACAACTAAGGTTGTGGTGATACGGGACATGCTTACTTTTCCTAAATGCAACCACCAGAGTCACTGAGCAGCGACTTCCGGCTGCCAGCAGGAAGACCCGCCCTACAGCTATGCTGCCAGCCCCACAGACCTGACCTGCCTGCAGCAACCGTGACTCACAGCTCCAACCTGTGACAGCCCTACCATCCAGCTTTCTTAACAAAAATGCTTCTTTGCTAATACAAAAATGTGCTTTTCTCTTCTCATGCAACCCGCCAAAGTTACTTAAGACTCTTTTCTAACATGTCTTGATAGATTTTTACTACTGCTATTCTATTCAGTTACAACCAATCCTTATGGCTCTCAATCTTGTCAGAAGTCTGCTAATTATATATTTTAAGTTTATGGCTGACAGAATGCCCAAAGCCTCTAACAGTTAGCCCAAGATGGTTTCAGAAGACCTGGACACCTGAATCCTAGAACATACAGCCTAGATTGTATGTGGACAAACACAACGGGACGCCCTGAGTCAAATGACTTGGCTAAATAAAGGTAAGTCATTTCTCATATCATGCGTACCCATTCCACAGAAAAAAGCCCTGTGGCTTCTACGCTTGGAAGCAAGACTGACTTCACCCAAGAGACTATGGAAACCATGGGAACTGTTGGCTAGTGGACTCTGTCATTTTTTAAAAAATAATATATAACTGATAGATTGTTTACTCTTTACCATACTTCTGACTACATTGACAGCTAAGTTTTCAAAGACATTATCTGTTACCTCATTACCTAAACTCAGTTGAAAGACTACTTGTGTTGTTAACTCAAGCTGTTATCTCCTTTGTAAACTTATAAGCTACAGGAAACCCACTCATTTCTACCTCTCATGGATACCATCCAGATAAGTACATCTGCCTAAAATTCCTACTTACTACCTATAATAAAGGGTGGGATCCCTCTGGGTTTCAAATATACATCTTAAAAAAAATTCTTTCTCCAAGTGTTCTTAATCTTATTTCCTACATCTTGTCAAGTCCAGGTGCATCCAATACAGCTCCAGAGAAGCAACCTTCAGATGCTCCATCTCCTGCCACACACAGCTGCTTCTACTGGACCTGACCCTGGACATCAGAAAACAGCCAGCTCTTCTAAGACCGGACAAACATCCCCCATATCCATTCTTCTAGGTTCCCCCTAGAGACACGTCGTCCCCAATGCCAGCAGGAAGTAGCCAGATTTCACAACGACCCTATTCCTGCTTCGCCGTCACCTCTTTCTAATTTTTCTTTTTAATTAAACCAAAACGTGGGAATGTTAGCAATCTGTTAAACTCCACCTCCAGAGTCACCTGGCAACAGCCAGGTATGCTCCGCCCCACAGTTACCTGGCAACAGGCAGGCAACCCTGCCCACTATAAAAGGGGCTGCTTGGCCCCTCCTCTCTCTCT
>NW_021624858.1:0-2607 GCF_004785775.1 Grammomys surdaster
CTCATCCTTGTGAACTGAGACCTCACCTACACTACACACATGACCGTGCCATAACTCTATTAAGTGGTCACTGATTTCCATGATTTTCCAGAGGTGACATTCTGAGTCAGACAAGTGTGTTTGCAAGTCAGTAATGAGATCAAATGTTAAACACAGAACAATTTTTAGTTTCTTGTTTATCTCTAATGAATTCCGTGGACCTAAATGTTTTTGTTTTGTGTGCATTCCAGTTTCTACTATGCTGAAAAAACGTGGGATGGATTGTCCAGTTCTTCTCTGACTCTCACACATGTTATGAAATGTACCACCACACATATACATCATATGCACACATATGCATAATAAAAATGTAATTTTTCGAAAGATGTTATTTATTTGATACATAAGCGTACTCTGTATCTGTTTTCAGACACACCAGAAGAGGGCATTGGATCCCACTACAGATGGTTGTTAGCTACTATGTGGTTGCTGGGAACTGAACTCAGAACCTCTGAGAGAGTAGTCAGTGCTCTTAATTGTTAATCCATATCTCCAGTTTCCAATAAATAATGTAAAAGCTAAAGTCATGTATGACTAATTAATATAGGATATATTAACATTGGTCTGTGGTGGTTAAAATACATTTTGTGGATACCTAGAAAATAGCATCATTTTTTAAAATGGTCTGAAGAAATGATAGAAATCTGTAATTTAACATGACACTTATTGCAGTGTTTACCTAATTGTCCTAGGTTTTTTTTTCCACCAATGCCAAAAGCAACTTGGTGAGAAATAAGTTTTATAGCTTACATTTCTTGGTAACAGTTCATCATACAGGAAACTCATGGCTGGAGTTCAAACAGGAATCAGGAGGCAGGAACTGAAGCAGAGAGCATGGAAGACCGTGCTTACTGGCTTGCTTTTTCACACTACCAAAGGAGTCTTTAGAAACTGTTGGTTCTCTCTAGTGGGACAACTAGCTACAGCTACTGCCAAGGCTGTTAGTGAAATTAATTTTTACAATTTCTCTTTCTCCAAGCCACTCATGGTACCACAATGTTTGTTGTATATAATATGTATATATGTAAATCATGACTTCATTTTCATATATACATATACATGTAAAAGTTTCTAGAAAACCATTCATCCTTTGTCATCGATAGAAGCCTGGAAACATTGGTTCTATTATCAGAGTGGGAATCAATAGGGCACATCCACATGGTGGCAACAGAGAAGCCATGCTACCAGCACACTGCAAAATAGTTTCCTCCTGCCATCCACCTTTTTACTTAGACTGCTGTCAGAAGAGGCACTCGCATAATGCTGGGTGCCTCTTCTGGCATAAATTAAGGCAATCGAGACAATTCTTTAGGTGAGGCTTCCTATTCATGTGATTCTAATTAGTGATGAGCAGGGATTAAAATCAACCTTAATACTGATCCAATTCAATATCAATTTAATTTGATAGTGCTTTAATTTCCATTGTTTGGAAGGACAGCCATAGATGTTCTTGTATATACCACAGACATAGTCCATTACGCATATCAAGTTAATAACTCTTGGCTGTGACTAGTGTTGCCATGAGCTGAAAGTTTTTTCTGTCCCTATAGAATTGCACAAAGAACAAAGGAAAGCCTCAGGAAGAGAGGCAACACCACCATTGCCTGAGGTAAGATGGTTTTCTTTATCCTCAGATAGAAAGCTTGCTCTCAGGATACTGTATTTTTATGGCTACCACATCTCAGTAATAAAGCTGCTCACACACTATGGGTATTAGAGTATTTACATAGGAGGAGGACAAAAGTCACTCATGATAAGACCCAGCGTGAGAGGAAAGTATAAATCATGTCAGGTGTCACAGTGCATGTCAGGAAGCTCTTCTGCAAACATTTTCCTGTTTAGATGGGAACCTGTGTAAGAAGTTGACAGGATATTGTATAGGAAGAGTTCCTGTTTCTTCTACAAATGTCCTCTTGTCTTTCTGCTAGGGCTCTCCTAAGGTTGACACAGGTGGAATGAGTTTCCCCAGACACAGATATAGCAGAAGATTCCAATGCCCATTAAGGGACATCGAGGCAGTGAGACCGTTAAAGGATGAGGTTAGGTAGATAATTGGGCCGCAGAGGCACTCCTTAGAAGGGATTCATCTCACAGCACCAGGTGGTCATAATGTTCCTCTACTGTGTTTCAAAGTAGCTATGAAGGAACTCTCAGCAGTGGACAAAGGGATTAAGTTGCCTGATCTGGGCTAAATGGAAAAAAATATAAAAAAAAATACTTATTTTCTTCACAGAGCACCCAGCCTCAGGTGTTTTGTAAGAATATCACACAACAGACTAATATCGAATCTTTGACTTGACTATTCTTCCCAATCCTGTTTGCCACTTCCCTGAGATACTGGAAAAACTAAAGACCTGTGCAAACATAACTCGTTATGATCTGGGCCTAAGAGTGTTTTCTCTAAATTTCAGGTGCCATCGAGAAGGCGCAAATGCTGTATGTATTCTGGGATGGCTTTGTTAGAACACACTGTAGATAAGAACAGTGCCCACACACTAGTCATTGTCTTGTTCTCCACTATTTCAAAGCATCCTTCTGGCAATAAGATTGTCAATTTAGCTTAAAACC
>NW_021624859.1:0-5555 GCF_004785775.1 Grammomys surdaster
ATATCAAGAATGCAGAACTGAGCAATTGCAGAGATTTCAATGCGTTCACATGGCTCTCAGAGTGATGTGATGTTGGCCATGTCACACACTCACTGCTCTGTTGATACTATCTCATCCTTGTGAACTGAGACCTCACCTACACTACACACATGACCATGCCATAACTCTATTAAGTGGTCACTGATTTCCATGATTTTCCAGAGGTGACATTCTGAATCAGACAAGTGGGTTTGCCAGTCAGTAATGAGATCAAATGTTAAACACAGAACAGCTTTTAGTTTCTTGTTTATCTCTAATGAATTCCGTGAACCTAAATGTTTTTGTTTTGTGTGCATTCCAGTTACTACCATGCTGAAAAAATGTGGGATAGATTGCCCAGTGTCTTTTTCACATATTACAGCACCTGCGCCTTCAGCAGTGACAATACAATCGACCATGACACTGGCAGAAGATGACATAGATCATAAAATTGGTACTGTAGAAATTCAATAATTAGAGCTATTATCAGTAGTTGTAGATTATATTGTATCCCCACTATAAGACAAATGAAGATACCTTGCAGTAGTTTTAGTATGGGAATTGTTCATTTCCCTAGCCCACTAGTAGAACTAGAAAACCACATTTAAACCCCTCTTTTGGTTCTGATTACATGATAAGGAACCAAAGGAAAACTGAGTTGGCTCTTGTGTGAGGCAGTGTGGTGAAAAGCACTCTGTGTGAGTCACTCTGTCACCAGGCTCTCTTTCAGACTTAGGTGGCAGTGATGAAAACTCCGACTCATCTTGTCATACCTTTCTGAAGTACAAAGACCCTGTTTCTTGTAGGTCATGGCGTCCTGGTTGGATGCAGTGTAAGGGCCTTGCGGACAGATAGAAGCCATGATGCAACTCTTATGGGATCATTCTGCATCTTGTTTTCCTCCTTGCTCTGAACTAAGAAGTAGCACTGCAGGAAGGAAGTGTTTTCTGTCATGTTTGAATACCTGGCACTATCAGGAACCACGTGGGGTGGCCTTGTTTGTAGGAGACCACTTTGTCTCTTTGCATTCACACTGAGGAGGAAATGCAAGAAGCAGAAGTGGGCCTGGGCTCCAGAACCTGAAGGTTGGCCCGTCATAACTCACTAACTCAGTATAGGCCCCATACCTTAAAGTTTCCGCTCTCTCTTGGGGTAGCATCACATGCAGACCCAAACCATGACACACAGAGGTATGTAGATTGCCCATGTCATGACCTATAAGGTGAAGTCTAGGTAGAAATCTAAGGACCCACTTTTTTTATTGCCTCTCTGTCATCTTTCCACAAAGGAAGACAGTAGATTACAAGTAGAAAGAAATGACTATGTTGTATGGTCAAGAATTCAGTGTTTTTTTTTAAATGTATGTTAGTAAACCAGAGCCCATTTTCTCTGCCTTCTTGTCCTCCAATTGCTTTCATTAATAATTACTTTAGTTATTTCTTTCATGCCACAAGTATGGGAAATATGCTTAAGGATAGAGACTCTATTTTGACAAAAGTCAAGTCAGAATGAACATATATTACACAAACAAAGTCTTTGGAATCTTAAAAAAAAACTGTTGTCTAGAGGCATGTAAATAGAGGCATGGAGAAACTTATTTATTGTATAAAAATCAATCTATCATGAAAAATAATGATAAATATGTCCCATTTTATACATTTTTGAGGGACAAGGGCAATTAATTCGAAAAGATGCTTGTTTTGCAACCCTTCATCAATTGGCCCACATCTAGAGGGAGTTGTCCCCATATCAATGAGGCCTTAATAATATAAGCCAGAAGTTTTTCTTTATCTCATATCTCATAATACTGGAAACCATAACATAACATTAATCCATCCTAAGTTCGGAGGTTCATTTCATTCAAAAAGAAATCTATGGACCTTAGGCAACTAGAACCTTCTGTTGGAACAGTGCTAGACTGACTTTGAGAATAGATACCCTTGCCAAAGCAGGAGTTATTTTTAAACTTTTATCTAATTCTGCGAAACCTGAACCTGTGTGAAACTGAAGTTAGTATTTTCCAGGATAAGCAGAGGTAACTCAAGGAATACCAGTCACTGCAGTGGTCTATCTAAGCAGCCACAGCACACTCCTGTGCTCATTAGGTCACACACGAACATCACAGACACGTGTCCCTCAGTTATGACATGCCTGCCGCACCTGGAGTCAACCAGAGATAGTGAGACACATACCAAAGCTCCTGATGTTTTTAGGAAAAGGGCCAAGCTGGGAATCAGCACGTGGCTCTTAATTCTCAAGTTCTAAACTTGACCTGTCCTTATAATTCAGGCTTTGTGGTCATTAGCCACTATTCCAGACAGGTCATTTTATGTGTAAATTTCTGAAACCTATAGAAATACACAAGATAAGGTGAATCCAAAGCAGTCTAGCCCCAGAGCATATTTTGCTACTGAAATGTCCCAGTTCACCACTGTCCTGATGTTCAAAGCCCATGGGATTAACCAAATGAGATAAAGATTGTTGGAGTCTCACCATTTGTGATGCTCACATTGAGTACTGGGTCACTCCTTTCCCCTGCCCTAAAACTCTTTAAGAGTGGAGACACCCTTTAGTAATATTCAAAGACAGTGTAACTGTGACCTTACGAGTTTTATGCCTCTGTGAAGTGAACACTCTGAGAGAGTGACACATAGTAATCAGAGAGGCAGCTTAGTGTTAACTGATGGCTCGCCCTTGTGGAAAGTCTCATGGGGAGATCCCTTATCAATCCTCAATGGCCCATAGGTGCCACATCACCACCCTTCCCCCACTACTGTGAGCTGGCCAGATGAACCTGGGCAGCTGACTCAAACAATGAAGACAAGTCATGACACGGTAAAGGGAAAACAGAGGGAGAAATAAATGATGTGCTATGTACTTACTTTCAACATGTAGTGAAACCAGTATGTTGCACTACTCAATAAGATATTGTGTATCAAGGAGTGAATACTCATGTGTCATTACCTCTCCTGGATGATACATTCATATACCTTAAACAATGTGTATGCTATAATTACAATCCTATGTGCTAAGGTTGGCAAGATGACTGACTGGGTAAACATGTTTGCTTTTCAAGGATGATAACCTCAGTTTGATTCCAAGAATCCATATAAAAAGTGAAGGAAAGAAACAACTCCCCAAAGTTCTTCTCTGATTCTGACACACGTTATGAAATGTACCATCACACATATACAGCATATGCACACATATGAATAATAATAATAATGATGTATTTTTTCAAAAAGACCTATTTATTTGATACACATGAGTACACTGTATCTGTTTTCAGACACACAAGAAGAGGGGGACATTGGATCCCACTACAGATGGTTGTGAGCCACTATGTGGTTGCTGGGAACTGGTTACTGGGAACTGAACTCAGAACCTGCTGGGAGAGCAGTCAATGCTCTTTAGTTGTTAAGCCATATCTCCAGTCCCCAATAAAAGTAATTTAAAAGCTAAAGTCATGTATGATTAATGGATATAGGATATATTAACATTGGTCTGTGGTGGTTAAAATACATTTTGTAGATAACTTAGAAAATAGCGACATTTAAAAAAAAATGGTCTGAAGAAGTGATAGAAATCTGTAATTTAACATGACATTTACTGCAGTGTTTACCCAGTTGTCCTAGGTTTTTTTTCCACCAATGCCAAAAGCAACTTGGTGAGAAATAGGTTTATTTAGCTTACACTTCTAGGTAACAATTCATCATACAGGGAACTCATGGCTGGAGTTCAAACAGGAATCAGGAGGCAGGAACTGAAGCAGAGAGCATGAAAGACCGTGCTTACTGGCTTGCTTTTCCACACTACCAAAGGAGTCTTTAGAAACTGTTGGTTCTCTCTAGTGGGACAACCAGCTACAGCTACCACCAAGCCTGTTAGCGAAATTAATTTTTACAATTTCTCTTTCTCCAAGCCACTCGTGGTACCACGGTGTTTGTTGTATATAATATGTATATATGTAAAACATGACTTCATTTTCATTTTCATATATACACATACACATGAAAGTTCCTAGAAAGCCATTCATCCTATATCATAGAAAGAGGCCTGGAAACACTGGTTCTATTATCAGGGAGGGAATGAATAGGGCACATCCACATGGGGCAACGGAGAAGCCATGCCGCCAGCACACTGCAAAATACCTTCCTCCTGCCATCCGCCTTTTTACTTAGACTGCTGTCAGAAGAGGCACTCACTCGCATAGTGCTGGGTGGGTATTCTGGCATTAATTAAGGCAATCGAGACAATTCTTTAGGGGAGGCTTCCTACTTAGGTGATTCTAATTTATGACAAGCAGGGATTGAAATCAACCTTACTACTGATCCAATTCAATATCAATTCAATTTGATAGTGCTTTAATTCCCATTGTTTGGAAGGACAGCCATAGTTGTTCTAGTATAGACCACAGCCATAGTCCATTATGTGTATCAAGTTAATAACTCTTGGCTGTGACAAGTCACAGTCACACATGAGCTGAAAGTTCTTTCTGTCCCTACAGAACTGCACAAAGAACTATTGAGGGTCACAGGAGGAGAGGCAACACCACCACTGCCTGAGGTAAGATGGCTTTCTTTATCCTCAGATAGAAAGCTTGCAGTCATGATACTTTATTTTTATGGCTACCACATCTCAGTAATAAAGCTGCTCACACACTATGGGTATTAGAGTATTTACATAGGAAGAGGACAAAAGTCACCCATGATTAGACCCAGCATGAGAGGAAAGTATAAATCATGTCAGGTTCCACAGTGCATGTCAAGAAGCTCTTCTTCTGCAAACATTTTCCTGTTTAGATGGGAACATGTGTAAGAAGTTGACAGGATATTGTCTAGCAAAAGTTCCTGTTTCTTCTACAACTGTCCTCTTTTCTTTCTCCTGGTGGTCCCCTAAGGTTGACACAGGTGGAATGAGTTTCCCCAAATATTGATGTGGGACATCGAGGCAGTGAGACCATTAAAGGATGAGGTTAGGTAGATAATTGGGCTGCAGAGGCACTCCTTAGAAGGGATTCATCTCACAGCACCAGGTTGTCCGAAGGTTCCTCTACTGTGTTTCAAAGTAGCTCTGAGGGAACTCTCAGAGGGGACAAAGGGACTAAGTTTGCCTGATCTGGGCTAAATGAGCAAAAGTGTAAAAAAAAAAAAAAAACTTATTTTCTTCATAGTACCCAGCCTCAGGTATTTTGTAAGAATATCACACAACAGACTAATATAGAATGTTTGACTTGGCTATTCTCCCCAATCCTGTTTACCACTTCCCTGAGACACTGGAAATTCTAGAGACCTGTGCAAACATAACTCATTATGATCTGGGCCTAAGAGTGTTTTCTCTAAATTTCAGGTGCAGTCCGGAAGGCTCAAAAGTGGTATGTATTCTGGAATGGCTTTGTTAGAACACACTGCAGATAAGAACAGTGCACACACACTCATCTTTGTCTTGTTCTCCACCATTTCAAAGCATCCTTCTGGCAATAAGATTGTGAATTTAGCTTAAAACCACCAGTGATACCCCCAAGAGATACACCATGG
>NW_021624860.1:0-1793 GCF_004785775.1 Grammomys surdaster
GCACAGACTTGTTAATGGCAATGATGTGATAAGGATAGCTTCCCACATCTGCCCCCTTTTTTATTTAAAAGTGATCCTAAGAAGAGGCCATAGAAAAGTGAAAGAGTTCAGGCCGGGCAGACACAAACCAATCAAAAGGAGAGAGGTCTAGATTTTCTCCTCCTCAATAAGTGAGGCAGGCCCGTGTCTCTACACTCACTTCGGGGTGCAATGGGAACTCGAGCCCTCCCGAGCTTAACGAGTGTGAGAACAACCATATCACAGTCCTCAAGGTGCAATGGGAACCCGAGCCCTTCTTGAGTCTGGATTTGGTTCCTGGGACAGATAGAGAGAAAGAATTAGGGAAGCCAAAATGCCCAACTCTTGTGCAATGGAGAAAAACTCCCAGAGGTGCCAGGGCCATTTGGCAGGGGGAGGAGATGGTATTACAGATTATGGCCTTGTCTTAACAGGTCTTTGGGGCAGTTGTTAATCATGGCTATCCAGTCCCTTAGTCCAGTGCTACAAGTGCCTGGGCAATCACCACCTTATCCTGTTGTCACTGTGACCTGAGCTTTTAAAGGAGCCGCAACACGAGCGCCAGCCCACAGCAGAGCAAGGCTCCGAAAAGACCCACCCCCAACCATTCTTTAAAATAAGAAAATATTGAAGAGATCCATGTAGACAGTCCTTCGGTCAGGGACAAATCAAGTCTGGTAGAATTCACTTCTATAATCGCAAAGCGTAACTTCCGAAGCGTCTCTTCAAACTCTACAGTCCAATTCTGTAATAAAAACTGAGATAAAGTTTTAGAAAAATTTGCTACTTCCTCGTCTAACTCTGCCTCCTCTGTAGAATCTAATGACTCCTCACTGGAGTCCCCAGAGGAACTCTCTGCACTGTCGATAGTCAGTGCCTCTAGGTTGGGGTAAAGCGAGCTTTTCCCATTAGGGGGTATCTCTCCTTTTTTAGGAGGGTTCTTTTCTTCAGCTGAAAGGTGTTCCTTTTCCTTTTGTTTCGGTACCTTTTTCCTACGCGCGCCCATCCTCTCACTGCGTTCGGTTTCTGACATGCTATCCTGAACATCTTCTAGCGTAGCCTGTCCTTTCCTTATGGCTATCTTACAGTTTTCATCTTGTAGGCAGTTCTTAATAAGTTTCCAGATCGCAACTGTGCCGTTACTCAAATCGTTGTCATCGCGGTGCCTTTCTAAGTCCTTTCCCAGTTTATTCCAAGAGGGGAGGGCCAAAGACCCAGAGACGGCAAACCAGGGGGCAACGCGATCCACCTCTTTTATGAAGTTCCTCAAAGTCCTGTTAGCAATTTTAATATTCCGCTGTTTGAGTACGGCCTCCAAAGTAGTGATTACTGACTGTGATGAACCCATGACGGCCGCGGCTTATCTATGTCCGCCTTAGTACCGTCTCAAAAGTGAAAGTAACAGCGGCCCAGCCCGCGGCTTATCTACGTCCGACTAACGGCCGGGAGTCAAGAGGAACTTTGTCCCACCTTTATCTACAGGAGGGAGAAAGAGACAAGACCAGTGTCACTGGCTATTTACTTCAGACTACTTTGCTACTAACAATGGCTACCGCGAAGACAGAGCAAAACAAGCACCATGAAAATGAAAGCCAAGCACAACCCGAATATTTCAGGAATAGACATACCTCTCCGAACTCACCCCTGCAGTTCTGAATCCTCCTCTATCGAGGGGTCCTCCAAGGTGCTGACGATGGCAAGGTCAAGTGTCCCGGGTTTCTGGCACCAGTTGTCCCGCGCAACCTCCCGCCAGCAGGAAAGACGCGGCACACTCA
>NW_021624861.1:0-4498 GCF_004785775.1 Grammomys surdaster
CATCAAGTCAGTCTCTCGTGTCTCATTGGGTGCATGCTGATCAGGACTTGAGTTGGGAGTCCTCTTCTTTGGTCCTTACATTTGGGGGCTCGTCCTGGATTTGCACGACCACCCAGGACACTCAAAGACCCCTTGGAGGCAGGTCTGTATGAATGGGAATGGTATGTGTCTGAGTGAAGTGCTGATGCTTTTGCTGTATTTTGGTTTCAGTTTCTAAGCAGCAGTCTTTGCTGCTTCTGTATTTTGGGCAGCTTTTCCTGCTTCTGTATTGCAGCTGTCACTATAGACTGTGAGGTCTTTAGTGACTGTGGGGGCAGACATGCCTGGAACCCACAAGCTGTGGCCCTGGAAGATGTTCCAAGGGTGGAAGGGAGTCTGGGAAGCCAGACTGCCCTGTTTCGAGACGAAGGAGACAGAGTTTTCGTTCTCTGGGGGAAGACATGGAATCCTTCCCCATCTGAAGTTGGGTTCGGCTGGTTTTATAAAACCAGACGTGGGAGCGTGAGAGTGTGTCTGACTGCGTTAGTCTTGTGTGTGTTTGCATTTTTGTTGTAAGTTTTTGTTGAGTTTTGACATGGGACAGACTGACAGACTGTGACGACATCACTATCTTTGACTCTAGACCATTAAACTGATGGTAGGGTGAGAGGATGGGAAAAACAAACAAACAAACAAAGAGATCTGTAACATGAGTCTGGGGTTGGGTTGAGGCGTGGCTGGTCTGGGTGCTGCTGTTCCCTCTCACACGCACAGGAAGAGGGCGCATGTGTCCGAGTATGGGCTCAGGGGTGGAAAGACCAGCCCCTCGTGGGCCAGAGGGAGAGGAACCAACCCTCGGTCCCCTGGTCTGGGTCGGAGGTCCCAGACACACAGGCCAGTGTCAGGCGAGCCTTGGGAAGGTGGCGGGCTCCGGTGTGTGGTCCCAGCTGAAATTGCACTGATGGCCATGAGGTGGCGCTGGCGGGCCATGGGCGACACCATCTGAAAAACAAGAGGCAGAGTCTGAGGCCCCACGGTGCAGGATGGCGGCTAGGCCAGATCTGGTGAGACACTGATAAGATTTGCTGAATAAAAGACAGGCCAGCTTTGGGTTTGAGAGAGAGAGCAGAGTGCAATTTTCGAAACACTGGATGTAGACGCTGGCAGAGCTGAGAGGCTTTTCAACAACAAGCCATGATGGCGGCAGCCGGGAGACTACATCTCCCAGCATGCAACTGGGTGAACTTCCTATCTGTTACTTCCTGAAACTTAATATGGCTTTCAGGCTCTGAGATTGCCTCTTCTCACACCTAGCTTTCCCAAAATAATACTCAGAGTGATAGAAAAAGTGGGGACAGCAGCAGATAGGTACAACTTTGTGAGAGTGTGTGTAGGGACATCATATGATCGCCCATGTAAGAAAGTTAAGTCTCACAAACAGGATGCAGGGGGCGGGGCCAGAGCCACTTCCCCCCCCCCCAGAGAGCTGGGAACTGAGTGGGGAGGGAGTGGCTCGATAGGAAAGTGCAGCTGGCCAGCGGAGAGTAACTGCAGGGAGACATAGGCTTCAACACAAGTCATTGCACTTAGAGCTGTTACTAACTGAAATACCATTTGCTTGTTAACAGTGTGTCTTTAACAACAGAAAGAAACTTCTTTTTTACAGTTTCTGCTTCAGACAAGATTTACCTCTTTCTCCAGGGTCAGAGGCCAGTCATGACCACTTACAGACACGTTTGAAAAAAATGTTTCATTGTAGAGATGAGAGAAGACAACTATGCACATCTATAAACATCCATGCTGCAAGCTAGTGGTAACTAGAAAATTTCAAAGTTAGAAAACACAGGTACTACTTCTAGCTTAAACAGTGCTGTGTTTAGTTCAGTACCCATTTGTCTCTTCCATAAAGCAAAAATGTGAGCTGGATAAATCTCTAAAGTATCTGTACCTAGAATTCCATGATCCTAATGATCTTAGCTCCTTTGTGTGACATTTATTTTTATTCTTTTCCAAAATGCAGTTTATGATGGTGACTTTCTTCAGTGATGGTGAAAATATGCTTTTCAAAGTCATTTAGAGCTATATAAATGCAAAGTAGTTGCGGTCAGGTTTAGAAAATATTCAATGCTCTCTGTTAGCATTCAAAAAACTATGACAATGTCTGAACATTTGTTGCATTTGCCTTGTGATATATTTAGTAGATTGAGTCTAAGAATGTTCTTTTGCTGTTATTGTTTGTTTCTTTTACATTGCTTTTTAATAACTGTACTTGTTAATCACTACTTAAAAGATTTTCGTAGCATTTGTGAATCCAAAACCTTATTTGAAAATAATGTTTTTAAGTTAACTGCCTTTTTTTCTGTGATGTCAAAGATGAACAAACACCTAGAAACTCAATCACTTCGTCTAATGAGACTGCTCTCTAGCATAGAATTCTCAGACCTCTCGGAGTGGTTTAATTTCTGTTATATTGTATGCCTATGAAAATTTTATTTACATGTACATCTGTGAATTTCATGACAGAAAAGGCTGCAGATTAACTAAAACCAGTGTTACAGGATGTCATGAACCACTCTTAAGTGTGAATATTATAACTGAGCCAGGGTCCTCTAGAGGAACAGTAATTGTTACCAGCTCTGGGGGTTGTGAGACTTAGAAAACAGACTCTGAACCTAGAAAAAGAAGAGAGTGTTCCCCTTAACTTGGTGTGCAGTAGGCTTCAGTGAGATACAATAAGAGTGTAGAGATAGGTGTTTAGACTCTGAACATGAAAGAGAAAAAGAAAGTGTAGACAGTGAAAGAGAAAGGAGAGAAGATGAAGATAGAAGGGAAAAGAGGCAGAGAAAATTTATCATAAGAGAGAGAGATGGAGGAAGAGAAGAGAGAGAGAGAAAAAATGAAAGGCTAAAGATAAAGTTACAAAGAAAGAGATAAGAAAGTAGAAACATTGTCCAGAGAGAGATGAGTGAAAATGTTAAAAGAAAGCTAGAGAGAAGACAAGTGAGAATGCAGGCAAGAAGGATGTTGGCCAAAGTGCAGGAGAGAAAGACAAGAGATAAGATAAGACTTAGACAGACAGGAAACCTGGGTGACTGAAGGTGGAAGCTAGGCAGAAGAAGAGTGATGCAGCAATGCTTACTGGAAAAGGATCCGTGTGCTTACTGTAAAGAGAAAAGACAGACCCCCCTGAAGACAAAATTGAAGACACAGATTAAGTTTGCCCAGACAGGACCAGAGGTGACCTGGGGAACCTCCACTGGCCTTGAAACTATAAAAAGAGTACCAGCTTCATGAGTTTCAAAAACAGTCGGAAGTCCCAGATATCAGTGAATGGCTAACAGAATTCCCACAAAGACATTTAACCTCTTCAGTTTGCTCCCACCAGAGAAGACTTTTGACATCAACTATTCAGCAGCCCCCTGACCAATGGATGAGCCTGTTGCTGACTGAAAGGGTGAGCTTTTCACCACCGGCCATGTTGAATCCTGCCACCTTGCTGCCTGTGAATGATGACTCTTCTCCCATCCATCTCTGTGTTGAACTGGTATACAGATGACAACAGAAGGTAAGCAGATGGTGGGAGCGGAGGTGGTAGATAAAAAGTGAGTACATGGTACAATCTATAGACAAAGAGGACTGCTGACATCTGCAGAAATACTGAGAGCCTTTTTGAACCAAAGAAAGTGGCTGTCATCTACAGCCCTGGGCACCAGAGGGCTCAGGACATGACTGCCAAGAAAGCTGCCCAGGGAACAATGATTCTAGCAGTTAAGGGTTCCAGAGACTATTTTGACACTTGAGATACCAGTTTCAGATACAACACCGACAACCATTAAATGATAGACAAATTGAGCCTTTGTAAATTAATCCTCCCACAAGAAGAAAGACTGTCTGATTTGGCGAAAGCTGTGGTGAGATTGTGCCTTAATCAATGCAAGGCCTTCCATGTATACCATGGAAAAGAGATTGAAGGGCGACTGGTGTGGAGCTTATTGGGAGATGGACTTCACAGAAGTCGATCTGGCAAAATATGAAAATAAATATCTTTTAGTTTTTATAGACATCTTTTCAGGAAGAATGAAACTGCCAACATGGTGACTAAGAAGATCCTAGAAGAAATCTTCCCAAGGTTTGGAATACCCAAGGTAATTGGGTCTGTTAATAGACCTTTTGTTGCCCAGATAACTCAGGGGCTGGCCACACAACTAGAGATTAATTAGAAATTACATAGGCTCCAGAGTTCAGGACAGGTAAAATAGATAAATAAAATATTAGCTTTTGTTAAGTCCAGAATAGACACCGTTCAGCTATTGGTGATAAGACAGAAACATGAGATTTAAGAAAGATGAACCTGAAGACGATATTAATCTGTGATTTTAAGATTAAAATCCTTTGCAAATAGAAAGAGTAGGGAATGTAAGAGTAAAAATTAAAACAGCTCAGCAGAGACCAACAAAAACTTTGCAAAGACCGCAGGACGGCTTGCTGAGCTTGCTGAGAATAGCCATAATAAAAATAT
>NW_021624862.1:0-3023 GCF_004785775.1 Grammomys surdaster
CAGGCCTACGCCCGAGCTCGGTACCGCAGGCAGCGCTGGCGCTGTCAAGTGGAGGTTCCACTGAGATCGGGAAAGAGAGGAGAACCTGACGGGACGTTCCTGGAAGGAGCCGGCTGGACTGGTTCGGAGAGTGGAACGTATTGGAGAAGCAGCGCAGGATTAAACTGAAAGCAGCGCTACGAGAGTGTGAGCTTTGATCGCGCCATGGGAATTGTGAGTTCCTTTCTACGTGTATTGACACGGGATGATGCAGGTAAGGAATCCTTGTATGATGTGGAGAATAGCTCCAGCTCTGAGGATGAGGGAGAAATTTTAGAAAAGGAAAAATTGAAGAAATGCAAGGTCAGAAAATGGGAACGGGAGCCTGGAAAAGGGGAAGCGAGAGCGGACAAGCTACTCAGTTCCCCAGTGGCAGCGGTGGCATCCCGGATGGCGCAATGGCCAGGCCCGGGGCATTTCTGCCGCTGCAGCAGCAGTGGTGGTGGGCAGCTGCAGGAGCTGCAGAGGCCGCAGTCCGCACCAGCCATACCGAATAAAACCAAGAAAGAGAAAGAACCACCAAAACTAGTGAAAAGTGGAAAAGGTTCAAAAGAAGGAGAAGGACAAGATATAGCAGAAGTAGAGATAGCCAGCAGGAAAAACAGCCTCGGAGCTGTCCAGTCTTCGACACCTACTAAAATAAAAGTACCAGTCCCTCAGCCAATCGTAGTCCCTGTGAAGAAAGACAAATGGCAGAACTCTTCACGGGTTAATGCCAGCAATAATAGAGAACTGCAAAAATTCCCATCTTTACAAGATGTTCCTCCTGTGGGTCAAGAGAAGCTTTTCATCCAGAAGCTAAGTCAGTGTTATGTCATCCTTGACTTTGCTTCTGACCCACTGAGTGACTTAAAATGGAAAGAAGAAAAGCGAGCTGCCCTAAGCGAAATGGTGGAACATATCACCTACAACCAGAACACGATCACAGAGCCCATTTACCCCAAAGCCATCCACACGTTTGCAGTTAATAGGTTTCGAACCTTACTACCCTCCTCCAATCCTACGGGAGCAGAATTTGACCCAGGAGGAGATGAACCAATGTTAGAAGCAGCTTGGCCTCATCCGCAGCTTGTTTATGCATTTTTCTTAAGATTTTTAGAGTCTCCAGATTTCCAGCCCAATATAGCAAAGAAATATATTGATCAAAAGTTTCTATTGCAGCTTCTAGAACTCTTTGACAGTGAGGATCCTTGGGAGAGAGATTTTCTCAAAACGACCCAGCACAGAATCTATGTGAAGTTCTTAGGCCTGCTCGCTTACATCAGGAAACAGATCAGTAATATATCTTATAGGTTTATCTATGAGACAGAGCACCACAGTGGCATAGCAGAATTACTAGAGATCCTGGGAAGTATAATTAATGGATTTGCCTTACCATTAAAGGAAGGGCACAAGATCTTCCTGTTGAAGGTATTGCTGCCCTTATACAAAGTGAGGTCCCTGAGTGTCTACCATCTCAAGCTGGCATACTGTGTCATGCAGTTTTTAGAGAAGAACAGCACCCTCACTGAACCAGTGGTAATGACACTTCTCAGATACTGGCCAAAGACTCACAGTCCAAAAGAAGTAATGTTCTTAAATGAATTAGAAGAAATTTTAGATGTAATTGAACCATCAGAATTTGTGAAGATTATGGAGCCTCTTTTCCAACAGTCAGCCAAATGTGTTTCTAGCCCTCACTTCCATGTGTCAGAGTGGGCACTCTATAACTGGAATAATGAGTGTATCATGAGTTTAATCAATAACAATGCAGCGAAAATGCTGCTTATCATGTTTTCATCCTTATACTGCAATTCAGAGCCCTCCTGGGATACATTCTGCTTTCTCTCTGGCTCCTACTGGAGAAACCTCTAGTTCTGCTTTTCCTGTCTATTGTCTGTCCTTGGTGCATTAATCTGTTAATTGCCTATTTTGGTTTTATTGTTTTATGTTAAAAAAGTGTTTATTGGGTATGGTTAAAAATTCAACTTTGATAATAGAAATTTGGTTTAACTAGTAACTCAGGGCTGGAGAGATGGCTAAGCCGTTAAAGGCCAGGCTATAGTGGAAAGAGCACATTTAACTTTGAAAAATTATCTTGAAAAAAACAAAAAGGGGGGAGGTTAATTCATCTCATGCAAGATTATCCTTTATTTTGTATATTTTAAAATTTTTATTAGTGGTTAACGATGTATTGTCTGCAAGAGACAGACATTAGAAATGAGCCCAGAAGGCACTGGGCTTAGAGAAATGGAAAGGCCCTGACCCTGTATTAGTCAGGGTGAGAGGTTCTGTTTGTGTTTTTCCCAAAGATGCTGAAAGTCCTGTTTGGATTCCTGAGCGTTGTGTGCGCCCTGTCACCACACAGCCTCGTCCTGTCACTACGCAGCCTCACCCAAGTGGAGATCTACTGGAGCATTGTGATGAACCACGCAATTCGGATGTCAATGGGGATAAGCAGCTTGATTTGACTGGTCATAGCTCCCACCAAGACTACTGGAAAAACTGCTGCTAATTCTAATAAACCAACAATTTCTTTATGTTAATATTAATGTTACTACTTGTGTGCAGCCTCTTTATGGAGAGTGGTTTCTAGCAGGACTCAAACTGGCCAGAAGGCTCCTTAAAGGATGGGCTAGAGGTCCTTGTCTTTTGGAGTCCTAGCCTTTGGGGCAGCCACAGCAGGATTGATATTTCCGCCTTCACAGACAGCAGATCCAGTCCCAGGCAGTTACTAAGCAGGTGCTCGTGTTGCTGGCATGAGAGAACCCTTCTGCCCAGGTTTGGTTCAGCATTTACTGAGAATAGTTAGTCAATGACGGGCAACTCCTTTGCAGTCCTTACCTACCTAAGACAGGGGCCCTGAGGCTGGCAGGGATTCCCTATGACGGGTAATTGGTATTGACGGAAGGTGACCTAAGACAGACGCTATTCGTCTATAAAATAAAAACGGGGGACCTGTAGGACCCCAAAGGGCTGCTATGCCCTGGCTGAACCTTTTCGTA
>NW_021624863.1:0-2193 GCF_004785775.1 Grammomys surdaster
GAAGAGCAGGAACAGAAAAGAGGAGTTAGAATAGACAACAAAATCGGGGAATCAACACAGACAAGTGCAGATCTGGGAACAGAGGCTCCCAAACGTGAAAATACCTCGGTCGTGAAATATAAGATTAGTACAGATTCTCGGCTTTACCTCCATAAATACTGATTCATTTAATATGGTAAATGGGGAATCGGGCCAGGTGTTTTCCATTTAACAAAGCTTTCAGCAAGAGCCCCGTGAAGCAGTTTAGTGCGCATGCCTAAACTTCTCTTGGCAGAAATGCTATCCTCCTGTGGTTTAGGGAGAGGGAAACACATGTATTAGATAAAGAATGAGTATATACACCATGGAGTACCATTCAGCAGAAGGAAGGGTGGGACACATCATTTCTGGGGAAATGGAGGTTAAATGGAGGTGATTTTCTTAAATATAATAAGCCAACCCAGAAAGACAGATACCAGATTTTCTCTCGTATGTGGAAGTTTCACAAAAGAGACACATTGAAGTCAAAGGGAGGCCGGTGGGAGAGGGCCAAGAGAGACTAGGAGATGAATACGAGCCAAGCATTTTCTGTCACTATATAAAAATATCACAACAAGATCCATTATTTTGTACACTTATTATGTGGTAATAAAAAGTTCAACAATAAAAAGGCGACATAGAATTTCTCACATTTTCAAGAGGTGATAATGGCCAAACAGCAAGCTGTGTCAGTAGACAACACAGTGTGATGGAATGACAAGCATCTGATGATGGTTTCTGGAGTCTAGTCTTTATGAGTCTTGGGGCAAGCCTCATGTTCTTTGGCATCACTAATCTTACCTCTAAAATAAAGGAATGGGAGAGCAGAGAGATAGTCTTTTGTTCCTTCTCTGGAGAGGATTTAAGTTAAGGTTTCTATTGCTGTGAAGAGACACCATGACCATGGCAACTCTTACAAAGGAAAACAATTCATTAGGACTGGCTTTATAGATTCAAAGGTTTAGTCCATTATCGGGTGGGAAGCATGGCAGGAAGCAGGCAGACGTGATGCTGGAGAGGTAGCTGAGAGTTCTGCATCTGGATCGGCAGGCAGCAGGCAGAGAGAGTGAAACTGGGCCTGCCTTGAGGTTCTGAAACCTCAAAGCCCATCATCACACCAGTGACACACTTCTTCCAACAAGGGCACATCTACGCTAACAAGACCACACTTCCTCATAGTGCTATGCCCTGTGGGCCTATGGGTACTATTTTGATTGAAACCACCACAGGATCTATGCAGGAAGATTTCCTGGTAGCTCTATGGAGCCAGTTCCTGCTTCTAGAAACTCAATACATACAAAATGTCTACAAACACCAGTTGTTTAGTAACACAATAGTAATACCAGTGGTATTGTTTTTCAGCATCTGTTAGGTTTCATACTCTATCTTCATACCCCTGAAGTGCTCATCCAAATCCAGTCAGATAGGTTTCTTTATTATCTCTTCATAATTAGCAAAATTAGATTTGGAGAAGACAGGTTTAGGGAGAAGAGCTAAAGCCCATAGTTCTAGCCTTGAATCATGACTCCATGTTTATTTACAACCTGTGAAGTGTGCCTTACTCTCTGTGTCTTAATTTCCTTCCTTCTGTGATGAGGTCACCACAGTGCTTCTCTCGGGCAGCACCGTGCACCATGCACAGTGGGAACGCATTTGCTGTAACAGCACAGTTCTTGTTAAAGCTGAGGTATGGATAGGAAACTAATTAAAATATTAAAATAGGAAACTAAATAAAATTTCTAGCCCAGTATCTGACAGTACAATGCTGGCCCAGAGTTAGAACTCTCTTTGCCTCCCCTCTCCTCCCCTCTCTCCTTCCCCACTTCCTTGCCTCAACTTCCCCATTCTTCCCCATTTTATTTATGATCTATTATACAGAGATCACAAAGTATATTTGGAAGACTCAGAGATGACTCACTGGTTAAGAGCTCTTACTGTTCTTGCAGGGGACCTAAGTTCAGTTCCCACCAGGTCAGATGGTTTATAATTGCCTGTAACTTCAGTTTCAGGGGTTTTGGTCTCCCTGGACACCTACACACACACACACACACACCACACACACCACACATACACACACACGACTCACACAAACTCTCTGTCTCTCTGTGTCTATCTGTCTCTATCTTTTACACACACACACACACACACACACACACAGAGAGAGAGAGAGAGAGA
>NW_021624864.1:0-18366 GCF_004785775.1 Grammomys surdaster
AGGAAGGAAGGAAGGAAGGAAGGAAGGAAGGAAGGAAGGAAGGAAGGAAGCCTGGTGAAGAGAGCTGACTCTTGGACCCACCCTAATATGGTTCAACAGACTTACAAATCACAGTGAAAAGGTACCTATCCTCTGAGAAGAAGTCTGAGGACAGTGGCTTTAGATGCTTAGGGGACCCAGCATCTAAAAAAAAAAAGTTCATAGAAGAGGCAACATTATGAGAAGGGTACGTGATCCTGAAAACAGTGAGCTGAACAGGCTTCAGCTACACTGAGTCATGACCACTCCTGAGAAGCCATACAGTTGTTATATGAATTGTTCATATCTGTCCTTTTTCCATGACTATATGACCAGAGTTTGTGAGGGTAGGACCTATGTCACTCACTGAAAGGTCACTAATGAATGCTGTATATGCTCAGCATGGATGGACACAGAAATAACTGACAGCTGGCAAAGGGTGGAAGAAATATCTTAGACAAAGAAGAAATAGAAAGGAGCTGGCAAGTAGAGACCCACTGTGCCAGCCACTCGCCAGGTTGCTTCCATGGATGATCAGGTTAGTTTCCCAACTCCCCACAATAGGCTATATATAGTATTAGAGAGTTATAGTGTTAGAGAGATGTACAATGTTCTTTCCCTTTTACAGATGAAGTGGGGCTCATAGAGGATCCACTAGGCAGAAATAGGCAACAGGAAGTAAGCAGCCCTGTGGTTCCCATCCATGATTCTGCATCCCATTTGTGGATATGCAAGGTTCCTTTCATCCTCCTGGGCTATTTCCAATTGGCCTAGGGATATTTGGCTGGAACCCCAGGAGCCAGAGGGCAGCCCCTCCCCACCTACTGGGCTATCCCAGCCCAGCTGTGCAAACAGACTCCAACTGAGCTGTTCCACTGAAGGTTGGGGGGAGGATGTAAAAGGTCTGACAGGTTAGGGTGAGCTGGGTTTCCTGCGAATAGTTCCAACCCCAAGGTAGCATAGAATACATTCTTCCTATGGCCAGGAGAGGGGGGACTATGACCCTGACAGCAAATCAGCCAATGGTCTGACAACAACAATAACTGTTCACCACCTGCCCCTGCTCTAGGTTTATAGGGAACTTGCTTGATTGGCTATGCACTGACATGGCAACACAAATCTAAGCCTTGTATATGTGCTATCAGAGCCTATGATGGTTACCACTTCAGCACAATGTCTATGAGTGCCAATGGCAGGAGAGAATGCCTGAGGACCTCACTGACCTATTATTCCTACCTGATCACATCTTTTTCCTCCATTTGCTTTGTGCCCCAGAGTCACCCTTCTGCACCACTAGCTTCCTCGCCCCTTTCCCTGCTAATAGGCCCAAATGCAAGGCCAAAACCTCAGCAAACATTACAGTAAGGATCCTAGCAAAGGTTACACAGAAGTCCTCAGCATCAGTGTGGGTGCTGGAGGCCAGCCTGCAGAGATCACTTGCAGGGTTCCACTGCCTAACACTCACAATCAGTAATTCCCAACATACATTTCCTTTGCTGAGTGATTATTTTTCCTGAAGGACCACATAATCCCCATGTAGGAACAACCAACCACAAAGGCCAGCAACCAGCCGCAAAGGCCGCTGTGTTCACACTAACACAAACATAAGCTTCTACCCCCCAGCCAGCACCATGAGGCGCACGCGCTCAGCATCCGCACTTGGCTCTCAGACAAGCCGACACAGCCTTGCACATACCACCCAGGAAGTCGGGAATCCACCCTGCCCAAGGGCTGACACCAGCATAAAGGGAAGCATAACCTTGTCAGGGGGGCCTTTCCTCCTCAAAGGCTGCTTAAAAGCTTACCACTTGGAGATCAGACCCTGTGAATCAGGGGAGCAATGTGTCTTGGCAGGAGGGGACTTCCCAGCTCAGGAAAATCTGCCTTGTCCCTCCTATGAATGAAAAATCAGTCTGTAGCCAGTGTGACCCAGGTTCTGGAATTCTCAAGGATTTCAGCAACCCCTTTAATGCCCACCTACTATGTGCACAATCCTTAGGAGGAAGCATGGGGTAGCAAAGTAAGTAATGTCTGGAGTCCCGCTTATCGCCTCAATATTGGTGCCTGATAAGAATTACACAAATGTTTCCTCCCCACGTAAGACATGTTCAGTTTCTGTCATAGATACAAACACTGGGACACAGAGATTCTATGAGTCCAGCAAGGTGAGTGAATACAGCCTCCGTGAGCTGATACATAGCAATCCCTATCTCGCAGTGATGTTGTAAGGATACACGAGTTCATTCATGTAAAATTTTGAAAGGTGCCCGCCACAAACCAAGTTGTCAGTAGATGTTCCATCATAGCTGATGTGCTTGTTAAAAATTTATTTGTAGGAGCACAACAAATTGAAGTAACTCAGAACTCAGTTCCTCTCTTAACTCCAGCTTCCGTATGTTTCCTTGGTTTCCAATATTTCCAACGAACCATTTTTGGTGTCAGCTCTATCCCAGGACTGTGAGAAAGTGGGATCAGGCTTGGATCCAGTGATCTAAGTCTTCTCTGTACAAGCCCCTGCCCCCATCTCCCTTCCCAGTTTCTTCTCTCTCCTCTCTCGAGCAAACACTTTTCTTACTCACCATAAACAATACCCACTTCTTCATGATGTTCACCCCAGACCTGCTGCCTCTGCATTTTTGTTCAGACTAAAAGCTTTTAATCTCTGCTTCCATGGTCTCTTCATTCCAGCAGGAGTACCCACGGGTCCTTCCCGAAGACAGATCTGGAGAGCCCTGTGCCCTGTGGTCTAATAGAAATCAGGTGGCTTTCACATCAGAGCCATTCTGGCTGTGTGACCTTGAACTCCTTGACCCTAAGTTTGCATATATGAAAAGTGTATGAGTTATTTCCCATGGTTTGTGTGGAATAAAAGATAGCATGGAGTGCACCCCCACCCCCACCCTTCAAGCTTTCAATTCACACACACGGATTACATTGAAATCTATTTTCTTTATTTTCTTCTATAAGCTTTTCATGAATTTTTATGCCTCCTCTATCTTAACCATACTAAAATCCAATTTAAAAAAGCAGCAGTTCAACACTCAGCCAACATATCAAGTCATTTTGAATTTCATTTCAAAGTGGTCCGTGAAATGTTCTGAAAATCTCAAATTCCTAGGGAATAAGCCCATAACCCAATTTGAGACCCCAGCTCAATTTTGCCTACAGCTTGTAGTCACACCCTTTCCATCTTTTGAGGCTTGGCTCCAAATTGAATGATAACTGTGGTGTCACCAGGTGTTTACTTTGAGCTCCTTGGGGATACAGGCTAGGACTGACTCACTAAAGAAGCATCAATAGGTCTTTAAGTGAACTATGATCAGTTTTAGTACTCCATCTCTCTAACCCTCTGATCACCCACTCACCACGTGTGAAATAAGGACTCTGCATTAAGGGAAATTTATTCCCTCCAAAGTGGAGAGCCTTTGCCTCATTTAGTCAGGAGATGAAAGTGCCTTTCCTCTCCTGAAATCCTTTCCACTCAACTCTTCCTCCCTCACTGGTACCAGCTGACTTCCCAGGTTCCAGGCATCCCTTTCCATTGCTAGCTAAGCAAAGCCTCACACTTAATGCAGGTAGGAGTTCCTCAGAAGGAACAATGTTCGTGGCTGGAGGCCTTTAAGGACATTGGAATGGACCATCAGTCCCCCCAAACCTTACACACACACACACACATACACACACCTTGGCCTTTCAAGCTCTGGGGTGACAAACCTAATCCTAGTGAGATAAGGAAGTTAAATTTTCTTGTGCACATTTGGCAAGGGGGAAGACAGGAGGGTGGGGGAGGGCAGAATCTCACCTAACCACAAAGCCCCTCTTATCTGCAAATTCTTTGAAGTAGGGGAGAGGGGCTCTCAGAGGCTGGGAACCAGAGGGCAGCTTTTTCTTACCACAGTTCCAATATATTTCAGTAGGAGAGAGACTACCTGGCCCTAGGAAATATTTGTCTCCAAAGAAGAGAAAAAAAATCAGCCTCTTTCAAACTCTCACAGTGTTTCTGCCCAAGAGTACAACATGGAAACAGAGGCTGAAAGCAATGCTTGCAGACTTTAGATCTGATGTGGAATGGGAGGCCCGTGTTTGATCCTTGAACATTCTCTATGATGTCTCACTAAGCAGAGGGGCCTGGTGCACCTATCTGTATGCGCCCCAAGACATGAGAAATCACAGCTTAGCTTTCTCTTCCTGCCCCAAACAGCACATTATAACACTGAACCCTCTGCTAAGTAGATTGTATCAACCTCAGAATTGGAACCTCTTCCCTCTATTCCTCCCACTGGTCCTAGCTCTGGTCTTTGTGATGACACAGAACTTCTTTGGCTGTGATTGCTCCAGAACAGTTCTGACAAGAATTAGAAGTGATGTCAGATACCCACACCAAATTAAGTTCCTAAAGATTATTTTGTTATAGAAATATCACCAAGAAGGCAAAAATGGACTGCAGGTTGGAGATGAGAAGTCCAGTATTATACTAGGTGAGATATAATGTAGCTTGAACCAAAATCAGAAGCTAGGCCAGAACAAATCAAAGGGCCACTCAATGAGAGGTTGTGCTAGATATTGGAGACTGATGGAAAGTCCTGCTGGATGTTGGATGCAAGGTCATGGTAGATGCAGAAGACTGATGGGATGACTGATGCTGGATGTTGGGAGCCAATGGATGCTCATTATTTCTGTTAAAATAGGAAAGGCTCACTTGGAGTATATGAGTGAGAGAGCCGCCTTGCTAAGGAAGGTCTTCTGATTTCTCTCTTAGGCTAGTAGCTATAAAAACAAAAATAGGAACAGTTTTCCAGCTCCAAGACCTGTGCCTTCTTCTCCCAATAGGCAAATGTGTACATCTTCCCTAGTTCATACCCAAGGCTGCTCTCAGCCTTGCTGATGGAGGTCAGGGGTTGCCCTTGGTTCACTGGAGCCTACCCAACTCTATCCTGCCTCATCAACAGCCTACATGCAGTAAACACTAAATACATATCTGCAAGTGCGACTGTTTGTCACATCAGTTTATACTGGTTGTGGCTGGTGCAGAGGTTCCGTATCTCGAGAGTAGGAGCCCGCCAACCAGGCATAAATAGTACCAGGAGACCCAGAGCTTTGCCCTGACTCTGCCAGTGATTTAATTTTTTCTAGGGTGATTTTGAGCCAATCTATTTTTGTCTCTAAGATTTGGTTTCACTGTTTAAGGGACACAGAAGAATTTTCAGGCATGATAAGCCCTAAAATCCTTCACAATGATCTAAAAGGTCCCACTGGGTTTATTTAGTGGGGCTAATTCCCCTTTGGGGCCATCAGAACAGACCATTGTCTTATTTCCCCCAGAGCACCTACATTACTCTCCCTGCCTGTCACCAGACTATTTCTGAATTCTGGGAACCAAATGAAGAATGTGTTCAACTGTGAGCTTGACCAAGTTAAGCCAAAGTCACCTTTGCTATTTAAAACCTCTCCCCACAGAGCAGCCTGAGATGGGAGAAGTAAATACTTACTCATTTCTGAGTCCACTTTGCAGTAGCTTAATCCCCCAAGATTAAGGACTCCCACCCCGCCCCGTACCAGCTTCCCCTTTCTTCTAGGTCCTCCCCAGAGGCCACTTTAGGCAGACTTGGAATCTCCAGTCCCCCACCCCCAGTGGCCTGGCTGTGTAAGCACCCTCTCTGGGGACACCAAGCTAGCTGTTGTTTCCCAGAACTAATCTCTGTTGATTAGCCCGGTCTTTTCTACAGGGTCTAAGTCTTGCAATATAGAAGGCTCAGGCCACCCAGGTTAAGGACCCTAAGGCACAGAGTAGCCAGAGATGAGCTTAGCCAAGACTTGAGGTGAGAATGAAATCTGAATCTAGTGGTCAAGCTCTTGAGTCTTAGGATGCCAAGGTGTGAAGGTGTGACTAGACACTCAGAATTGAGTTGACATTAACCACAGTTGTAAAACTAAGAACGTGAGGTTTAAAGAAAGCAATAGATCTTTCCAACTATCTCATTTTTGAGGTAAAGTTAGGACTCAGACCCAGGTTTCAGTTGGTTTTTTTTTTTTTTACCACCTTCCTGTCCTGAGATTGACCAGCAGCATATGGAGATAAATATGTATGCACAGAACAAAACACATACGACTTACTATGCACTAGGCACTATTCTAAGAATATTGTCAATACTGTCTCATTTAAACCTTCCAAAAAATAAATCTAAAGGTAGGTTCTTCTACCCTCGACTTATAAATGAGTTTAAAACTGCAAGAGTTATAAGAAGTCCTTCACTTAGCCTGCATTGATCTATTTGACAAAAGAGAAGCGAAGTCTAATTATATCTAATATAGACAGTTGGGGATCCAGGACCCCGGCAGGCAATGAAGCCTGGGGAATATCAAGATTATTCAAAGTTGGGAAGATGGCCCCAAGGACAGCTAGCTACACACAGACTCACTCTGCCTGGCACACATGGTGTGCAGCTCCAGGAAATGCCATCTGCTATGCCTTCCATGTGAATTGTGCCTGGTGGGATTGGCAGTGCAGCAGAGCCCCCAGCTTCACCCGCACAGGCAACTGCCAGCCAGGTGTGTGTCACAGTCATTTAGTGGGGCTGTTGTGTTCCAGAATGAGGAATCCTCAGCCCACAGTGGAGGCTATGCCAGCCCCAGAGGTAATGCTCCCCAGCTGCAGCTGCAGCCCCCACCAGTTCGGCACGACATCACACCAAGGGGAGCCCATGGGTCATATGTCTAGACAGTCAGACAGAGAAGGACGCTCAGCATCTTGGGAGACGTTTCCTGCATTCCTCCCACCTTCAGGAATGGAAACTGAGCTAACAGTGAATTTGTTCTAATTATAAAGAAACAGGGAGAATTGAACAGGAGTTGCTCAAGGCTAAGGTCTTCCAGAGCTTTCTCTGGCCCTCTCCCATTTTTCATCTCCTCAGCAAAAATTATCCACTGTGCTAGATCCTGCTGGGCCTTCGACCAGGGCTCTGCCCTGAAACACTGCCTGCCTAAAGGAGTAATGGACTCACACTCAGGCCACAATTTCACAGGTGCCATCCACAAGAAATCTTGGGGAAAGGAGCACAAAAGATCACAGATTGTCCAAAGCCAGGCCTGGATGTTGGCAAGGCTTGTGAGCAGAACACAGGAGGGGTTCTCTGTCCTCTCTCATCCCACACTGAAGGCCCCTTGCTAAGATGCCCTGATCTCTTAAGATGCCCTGATCCATGGCCCTTCAGCATTTATTCTTTCTACACATCTCAACAGAGGACTAAACCTGGAGTTAAGGCTCCTCCTTCTATAAGAAGTTTCTACAAATGGTTCACCCATTATGCTACCTCCAGGATATGTGTGTGTGTGTGTGTGTGTGTACCTGTGAAATGCACCCATGTATTCTTGCTCTTAATTTTTATTTCAAGAAGTAGTTGGGTATAATGATTGAGAACAGATACCCTGTAATCAGACATTCACAGTCAAATCCCAAGCTATTCTTGTATGACCTTAAACAAACTCCTTAGCCTCAGGCCCACTCACTGGAGCAGTAGACAGTTACAGTAGAAGCTCTGTGAGATTAATAAAGGGGTTCATAAGAATGGCTGGATCTAGTACTTGACCACTAATATCAGGAACAGCCATAGTCTGCTGCCAGCCTCAGTGGCTCACAGTTTATAAGACAGTCTACGAACTTTACTTAGCTATGTACTTGATTGGGTTTTACCAGGTATGGAGGATAAAAATGTTTGGCTTTTTTATGGAGATATATATATATATATATATATATATATATAATTTTAAGTGTATGATTGTATGATTCAGGGGCATTAAGCACTATTCACAGTGTTGTTACAGCCAGCACTATTATCCACCTTCATTACTTTCTCATCCCCCAAATAAACTCTACTCCTTAAACAATGACTCCACATTTACTTTCCTACCCACTTGGACTCCTGGTAACCACTATTCCACATTCAGACTGTATAAATGGCTTCTAGTAGGTATGTGACAGAACTAAAATCAGTGGTTTTTATTCTTGTGCTTCTGATTTACTCAGCTTGTTGTTTTCAGGTTCCATCCGTATGTCTTTCCTCCCTTGTAAGGCTAAGGTTCTATTACATCTATGTCACATTTCTATCTCTTGCCTATTGTGACTCATGCTATTATAAGCATGTGGATGTATAATCTCTGTTTTGTGGCATCTATACTGAAAAATGAAATTTCCAGGTTAAGGTTCGAGGTACCTACAGTCCTGCATTTCACAGCACTGCATTATGTGGTAGTATTGCCATCTTTTGGCACATGTGATCTTAAAGCAGGGTCAAAGGCTATGAGAAGTGTTCTGATGGCTCCTGTCATGCTGCCATGAAGTGTCCTTGAAAGCAATGGAGGCAGAATGAAGTACACTAAGGCAGTAGAGGGGGTGTATGCTCAAAGTAGACACTGGATTAGTTGCTTCTATATTGCTGTAATGAACCACCTTAACCAAGCGACTTATGAAAGAAAGTGTATAATTGGGTTTATGGAAGATTAGAGCCCATGATGGCGGAGCAAAGGGATGGAAGCAGGAACCGCTGCAAGCTCACCTTTTCAAACCTCAAGCAGGAGGCAGAGAGCATATTGGGAATGACAAACCTCTCAAAACCTAAAAGTTCAACCCCAATGACACACTTCCTCCAACAAGGCCACACTTCCTAATCCTTTCCCAAACAGTTCCACCAATTAGGAAGCAAGTTATTCAAACATATGAACCTATGAGGACCATTCTCGTTCAAACCACCACAGAAGGATCTGGAGGAAACACTGAAAAGGGTGTCGAAATTCAAAGTATGTGTCCTAGAAGACGTGGCTATTGCTTTTGTGCATCTCCCAAGCAGAGCAGCCAGTCCCAGAACTAGAGTGAAGAGCATGGAGGGAATCCCACCTGGGTCCACCTCCAAATGAGGAAAGGGGAGGCTGGCATACTAAGCAGAGACAGCTCCGAGTCACTGGAGGGATGGAAAGAGCATAGATACCCTCTTGAAATAGAAAGCTAAAGGACACAAGAGTGACGGGGATGTGGTGCTCATGGCCTCCATGAGACTGAAATCAGTGCAGTTGGCAAGTTTGGTTGTAAAGATTCTGTGCTAGACTCCAGGTGATAGCAAAGATTTCTCTGCCTCTTCCTTCCCTCTTGCCCTCTCCCCCAACCAGTCCAGACAAATTCTGTCCTCATTTCTCTGTATTGGCAAGGACACTGTACAGCCCCGGCAAGGATGAACTTCATTTCCACACACTGATTGCGGATATTATGTGACTAAGTTTCTGTAGCTCTCTTCTCCCTTTTCAGTGGGAAATAATGTCATGTGCTTGCAAAGGAAGTCTGCAAGGAATAGTGACTAGGTGTGTCTCCTCTCTAGCCTCTAAAGGCTCCTCCCCAAACCCCAGCCCATGTCTGTATACAACAGAAGCTTACCCAAGCACATAGCTGACTTTAGCTTAGGACATTTTCATAAATTTCTTCCACTTAAATAAATCCTACCTATCTTCTTAGAGCTCATTCAGAAAACCAATAAAATAGTCTTCCTCCTCCCCTTCTCCTCTCTCTCCTCTTCCTCTTCTAAGATGTGGTCTGCTGGGATACTCCTTAATGCCACTATTTACGGATGTTTACCAAGTACTCACTCAGCACCAGCTCTATCCTAGGCACTGGGCCTACACCAATAACAAGCAGTAGTCATCTTTGCCATCACTGTGTTTATTTATTGTAGCCAGAGACAAAGAAAATGAACATAGAAGCAAAAAATCATATATAGTTACTTAACGTAGCGATGGCTGTAAAACAATCAAACAGGGCCTAGTCTGTGCAATGACAGAACAGCAGCTCTCTAGGGGCCACCTGATTGAAGACCTCAGTTATGACAAAAGCCAGCCATAGGAGGACCCTGGGGGAGAGGGTAAACAAATGAAGATACTCAAACCTGAAGAACTTGGTTTGTTCAGGAGAAACAAATCACTGTGGCTGGAACATGGAGACCAAGGGGAGAATGGGTGGTATAACATGAGAAGACAGGCAAGATGATGGAAGCCATGGTAGGGACTCCAACAGGAAGCCAGAAGTGATGTACAACACTGTTTGATGATGTACAACAGATCCCTGGTTCCTGCATAAAAAAAGAGACTGCAGTACAAAGACTGGAAACAGAGAAAAGCAAGAACCTACTTCAGTAGAGTAAGCTCCCAGGATAGTGGGCCAGACTTTGACTGTAGAAATGTGCCTAGTGAATTTGACAGCTGACTAGGAACTGTGACACTTCCTCAAGTTGATGTTTATTTACCCAAGGGCTTCATCATGGAGGTGTGAAAGATCCATTTAAAACACTGCATGGGACCTTTGTAGAAATTGTCAGATATCTGGCCATTGTAGTGTTTCCTATCCTGTGTCAGAAGCAGGTTGGTTTCTAGTTTGAGCTATTCTGAGGTATGTTCTGCCTATCAGTTCTCTGGATATTCAGAACCTTGAGGGGTAGAGTCAGATGCCTAGAGAGTGGCAAGCAATCTTTTTATCTCCCTTTCCAAGCTACACTCAGCCTCCTCCACAGATGGGACTTACCCAATCTGATCAGTCAATAAGAAGAAATGCTTATCCTATCTCTAAGACTTGGCAGAGAGGTTCAAATGCTTAACCTAGTCATAATTAGAGTTGTTTGCCATTTTGTCCTGGACTCAGTTTCCCTCTCTGGTGGGGCATAAGATTGGACTTAGTGCCTTACAATGTCTTTGAGCTCTGAAGCTCTCTGGCCTGTTTATAGTACTCTGTTTCCATTCAGAACCCCTTGTACATCTGCTCCTCATGGAGAGAACAAAGCCGCAGTGTCTGGATGGAGCCGGTTCTGCACCGGGCCTCAGTCCCACAAGCAGAGAGGCCCACTTGGAATCCTCTGAGGAGGGCAGCAGAACCCGACTATGGTCTGTTCTGCCCTGTGTGTTCTGGAAAGCGCCAGCAAAGCCCACATTCCCAGCCCACGCGCTGGAGCAAGCCGTCCTCTCTTTGAAACTTAAGAAAGTAGCAGGAACAGCCATTTACCTGTCACATGGTTTTCATAATTTCCCTGGCACCTTCGCTAATCATTGAAGCGGTTTCAGCAGGCACTGCAGCAAGCTCCGGGTCTGACGTGAACGCACAGGACCACAGCTCTTTTACAGTGAAATCTTACAGGACCCCTCCATGTCCAGCCACGGGGGTCTGCTTATGAATATTTGGGGTCCAGGTGAAACCCAGTAAACTAAATGAGTCTTAGGAAGATAAAACCCGTGATGCTTTGGGAAGTAAAGTTACTATAAGGCTTACTCTATGCTAGAAACACCCAGGGTGGCTAAATGCGGGAGGAACAAAGCATTGCAAACAGCTGAGAAGCTGAGCAACTCGGGTGACAGGAGGCAAAGTATTCACTGTAGGCCCATGTGGTCTCAAAATGAGACTCCTGTATTCCCTTTCTCCCTGGGGATTAATGTGTGCAGTGCCCAAGAGTACAAGGAACATAGTGAAAAAAGGATGTTAACCCCAGGTGCTTCCCAGAATTCCAGACTCTAGGGACCCAAACACTGTGGTTTCAGGGAAAGTGCAAGGGGACTAGGTGGTTTTGACAGCTGACTCTGCAGACCAGGTGTGCTGTCAGGCTCTCTCCCCAGGCATCTGTTTCCTCATCTGTGCAGTTGGGTCCACAATGCAAGTTCTAGCAATGTAGGAAAGGGGAGATGAGTTAAGGACATCCCATACATAGATGGTTTAAAACATTCTAAATTGCTTGCAGGGTGTATTTGTGGTGGTTGGAGAGGTGACATCGAATACAGGCTAGAAAATCTACTTCACTCCGGGTCCACCTCTCAGCCCGAGCAAGGGTTAGGATAAGCAGGCCCAGATCCTATTTGGTACCCAATGACCTGCTCAGTCTCTGGAGGCAGGGGGTATGGCAGATTTCCTTGGGCAGCCAAAGAGGCTGAGCCCAGTGAATTTCCACAAGCCCGGAGGGCCCTACTCAGAGCCTCACACCTAGGGGAACTTGAGATGTTGGCCAAGTTCAGGCTGTGGGAAGGAAATGCAAGCGCTGTGTCGGCTGGATTTGGTGGGGAAATGGGCCTCCAGGGTGGAAAACGAAAATAAAGACAAAGATTCTTGCTGTAGCTTGCTCACAGAGAGATACAATCCTCAAAGCCTCCTTTTCCCCCATCCTGGGCTTTGGTTGGAGAACTGAGCTTCTAAATCAGGCCCAGCAGAGAACCCACCTCCTCCAGGCAGCCTGCTTAGATAATTCTAGCTCTGTTACTGTTAACATCCCCCAGGCCTTGAAGTATGACCCTTTACTCTTGTAACAGCCTGCTTTCTACAACTTTGGTTTGATGAATTTGATTATAAACTTCCACCAGGAAAGGCAAAAGAAATAAATTCTCCATTTATTGACTCGCTACTGTCCACCTCATCCTGTGCTAGATACTTCTTGTATGTCCTCTCACATAAACCTTGCAGCTGCCCTTCAAGCTTAGGACCATTGTATTGTGTCTATCATATAATGACAGGTTAAGTGGGGTATAAATCCTAGAATTGGAGCCCAAACCTGCTGCCCTGAGGTTTTCTAATGTCAAGTGTCCTTCAAGTCCCCGATACTTTATGTCAATGCAAGTTTCCCTGTGGGAGAAGAAGAATTGTAGTACATTTGGTCAGTGCTGTCTGAAGAATCCCTCCTGCGTCTCCTGGGTCCCAGGGGTGTGTTCAAGGCTTTGAATGGCCATGCAGAGAAAATACAGAACTTATTTTCCAGAGCTCAGTGCATTGGAGGGAGTCCAAGCACAAGATGGTTTGTAGCACTCTTCCAAGTCCATGGCCACACACTTTGAGACATGCCATCTCTAAAGAACAGGAGCCCAAAATGGCAGTATCCAGGGGCTAGCTCTCTGCAGCACTTCCAATATGGCTGTGCTGGCTGAATTCAATGGCTAGGAAAGAAAGAACGAGGGCAAGTGAAGTGATGGCTGAGGGAAGAAGAGGCACAGAGACTGGGATGAGCATGTGAAGACTCCGACAAGGAGACAACAGCTACAGCTGCAACCCAACATGAGCTGTTAACATCTTTTGTGACCACAGAAGTTCGTCTTTGTGGCCAGAAGCACAGTATGACTCTGAGTCATGCTGTTCAGAGCTGCAAGCAGGATGCAGTAGCTGAAATGAATATGATAATGTGTATCTGTGGCCTGGAAAACAGGCAGAGAATAGCAAAAATCCTCAGTTAAAAATTAGTTGGGCACCAGTGGAACACTTACCAGTGGCCCCTTAACCAGGCAATATCTTACCACCCTGGTGAACCCATGTCTACCTTTTTTCTTTTTCAAATATTTATTCTTATTAATTTTAAGTGTGTGTGTGTGTGTGTGTGTGTGTGTGTACCTCTGTGTGTGCCTCTGTGTGTTCCTCTGTGGGTGCATGTGTGTGTGCCTCTGTGTTTGCATGTGTGGTGTTTAGGGGTATGTACACATGAGTGTAGGTACCCAAGGAAGCCAGAGGTGTTTGATCTCTTGAAACTGAAGAGTACTGTAAGCCATCTGGTGTGGAGGCTGGGAACTGAACTTGGCTTCTCTGTAAGAGCAATAGGTATTCCAACTGCTGAGCTGTGTCTTCAGTCCTCTATGACTCCATTATCTCAAGCTCTGCTATGTGGGTTCATTTGTCAAGAAGACTTCTTCTTTGTTATTAAATGGGTAGTTATAGTTTGTTTGTCTGTTTGTTTGTTTTAAAGTTTATTTATTTATTCACTTTACACCTCTTTTCCTAGTCCCCTCTCTCCCCGCTCCTCCCCAACTCACACTCCTTTTCTCCTCTGAGATGGGGGAGCCCCCCCCCCCCGAGTATCATACACACAAACACCAGTCACTTCAGGAATAGGTGCATCCTTTCTGAGGTGAAACAAGGCTGACCAGTTAGGGGAATGAGATCCACAGGCAGGCAACAAATTCAGGGACAGCCCCAGGGTCCTATTGTTGGGTGACCTGATGAAGACCAAGCTGGATATCTGCTATATACGTGCAGGCAGCCTAGTTCCAGTCCATGATAGCTCTTTGGTTGGTGGCTCAGTCTCCAGGAGCCCCTAAGGGTCTAGGTTAATTGAGTCTGTTGGTCTTCACATGGACTCCTTATTATTCAAGAAGACTTTCTTCTCTTCCTCTTCTTTTTCTTTTTCTAATGTAACCCATGCTGGTCTTGAATTCATTATGTAGCCAAGGATAACCTAAACCTTTTATCTTCCTGCCTCCACTTGTCAAGTGCTAGAATTACATGTGCCAACATACCCAGTCCATATGTGCTGGGATCTAACTCAAGACTTTTTGCTTGCTAGAGATAGTGGTTTGAATAAGAATGTCCCCCCATATATTCATTTTTAAATGCTTCGCCCAAAGTTGGTGAAATTGTTTGGGAAGAATTAGGAGGTGTGGCCTTATTGAAGGAGGTGTGTCTCTGGGGATGGGCTTTGAGATTTCAAAACCCTACAGCATTCTCAGTTAACCCTCTCTTTCTCTTTGCCCCTCCTCTCTATCTCATTCTTGTGAATCAGATGTAAGCCCTCAGCTACTGCTCTACACCATTCCCAACTGCCCAACGCCATACTCTCAGCCATGATGATCATGGACTCGTTAACCCTTTGGAACCTGTAACCATGAGCCCCCAAATTAAATTTTTTTTATATGTTTCCTTGGTTGTGGTGTCTCTTTAAAACAATAGAAAAGTAAGAAAGACATTAGGAAAACTTTAACCCAAGATTTTGTGCATATTAGTAAAGCACTCTACCAACTGGGCTACATATCTAGTTCGTATCAGGATGACATCTGAAGACTCCATGCTTTCTTCTCTCTTCATTAAGAATCCCTAAGTCTGTTTCCTCTCCCAAAGAAGATGCTGAAGACAAGATGCCAACATCTGGACTTGAAATATTGGTACCAATATTAGGCAAAGAAGTGATCCTGCTGAATTCCGCCCAGCAACTGATCACTTCTAACATATTAGACACTGTCAGGAACTCTCCACAAGGGGACACTTGCTGGTGTGTCCAACTGTTGACAGACAAATGAAAAGCTCCTGGAAATTGTCCTGTGAGACAGAGGTAAAGGAAAAGGTCAGGACAGGCCAAAATCAACATCTTCAAGCAATGGCTCTCATTGCTTGTGGCCTGTTTTTGCAGAGTCTGGAGCAATGTTTCTCAGTATGTGGTCCCTGGGCCAGCAGTATCTGTGTCACCTGAGGACAGGGTAGAAATATAAATTCTTATATTTTGCCCTGCCAGAGCAACTGAGTCAGAGACTCAAGTGGAGCCCCACTAAGAATTTTAATAAGGAATCTGAAGCCTGTGAAGATTGGTGATCCACTGGCTTGTATTCCTGTAATACTGCTTGCAAGAAACAGCGTTATTATTACTTGCTACAGAAACCACCTCAGAGAGGACATTTGCTGGATCCTAGAACTCACAGCAGATAAGTTGCACAGCTGGAAGCCAACTCAGCTGGGATTCCACATGGCAACTCTTCTGTCCCCAGAGGCATTCCATCTGGGCAAGGGGAGGAGCTTCCTAGAGCAGGACTGAGGGTTGTGCCCAAGTTACTGAGAGAGCTGCCTGCCTTGGCCTAGAGAAGGCTTTAATTGGCTCATTAATAGCTGTGATTAGTGAGAAAGGAGAAGCCTTTATCTTTGAAGTCCAGAGGCTGAGCTGGAGCTCATACAGGGGGCATGCTGTGGCTAATTAAAGCTGCGCTGTGTTTCCTGTCAAGGCCAGGAGTGTTAATGGCTCCAAGCAAGAAAAAATGAAGCTTCAATTTCCATTGAGAGGTAATGGATAGAATCAGGAGAGTGAAGATGAGAAGGGGCCACTTAAAGGGGCAGAGCCCCTGGGTGGAAGCAGGGCTCTGGGGCTTTTTTTTAAGTATCCAAGGAGGTATTACTGGCCTTGGGGTGTCATGGGATAGGAGGGAGGTTCAGATTCCCACAGGAGAAGTCCTGAGCCTGATATCTTCATCCTTCTTGTTATTGTGACTTTGAGTATTTCAGCTTCTAGCCTGATTACACCTGCTCAAGGGAGTGTGAAGTGTAAATGAGGAGGGATGCTGGGTAGCAGTCCTGGAAGCAGCAGATCTCAGAGTCCTTGAGGGTTCTGGTCCCCAAAGCCTAACTATAGCTATTTCATCTAGTTCTTTTCTTTCAAAAATAGCCTAAGAGCCAGACACACAGCCCAGTGCTTTACACGAAGGATCTCCTACAGTGCTGTTAGTGGGTAGCTTAGCCACTTGACATACATCTGAGCAATGTACCAAACAGCTATAACTTATCTACTAATGTGGCCAAGTCTCAACCCCATCCTTGAACCTGTTTTCTTGGGACCCAGATTACTTCAAAATGAGAAAACCAATTGCTTCTGATGCTCCATCTGGCAAGAAGACCCAAGACCTCTCCTCCTTCTTTATCCTTATCCCCTGCCTGTATCCTCAGCCTCATGCACTCCTACTGAGAACGGTGACTACAGAGAGAATCTGATCTAAGAATACACTGCGGGTAGGTGAAGGGGTCAAACTAGACCCACTATGTCGACATAAGCATAAAGATGATATTTCTTCATCAGAAGTCAAGATAACTACCCTGCAAACAGCCATTTTTTTTTTATTTCATCAATTTCTTGCTCTGAAAAGTTTGACTGAACACATATCATCTTCTATTAAAATGATATCAGAAAAAAATAGATACAAATTTCAGCCAATAATTGGTATATTAGTTGAAATAAGACCTGGGTAGTTTGAATAACTAACCCAGGACATAAAATATGTAGCAAACATAGGTTCCCTGGGAGCCCTGATCTTTAGGTTTGTGTAGCTAAAGCTTTTCCTTTCTTCAAAGGGACATGTCTAACCTCCCCTTCCCTGGAATGGCCTTAGTCTTCAGATCTCAGCCATTCTCTTCCCAATGGCTTATTCCTGAGTTGATTGTGGACTCTGCTCATTTCCTACCACTGCCAGTTCTAAAACTTTAAACATAAATACATAAGAGCAGGCTGAGTCATCTGTCTGTCCCAGGGCCCACAGGGCCAGCAGGGTACAAGTGTATACCAGTTGATGAAGAAATGGATGACCAGTTTAAGTCTTCCTTGAAAAACAGATGCAAATATTGGGCTCTAGTTCATCTCTGCATCCCTCCAGGTTTCTTCAGTCCTTTCTCCAGCAACCTCAATCACACTAGAAAGCCTCCCTGAGATTAACAAATAGGCTTAGGAGAGAAAATAAGTCTGGCTGTAAGACTAAGGTGACCATTCTGGGAACACTGGCAGGGCAGAGGGAAGCCAAATGACTACAACCACTCAGGTCCCTTCCACAAGCATGGTGTGAGAAGAGCTACTCCATGTACAGACCCCAGAGCTCACAGGTACCCTTGGTATGTGAGGTTTCTTAGAGCTCTGTATGACCTTGACCCAACTGAGAGATCACTACAGTGAAGCAGAAAAAGTGCACGAAGAAACTCTGGCTCCCTCATGACCCAACTGCCGCCTCTATACCCCATATGGAGTGACAATAATGATGCCACCTTCAGGCAGAGCTGAGATATGTGGCAACAGTGGCAACAGTTGGGTGACACGTTGTCTTAATGGGTTCCATAATGACAGAAAGTGGTGATGTATATGGAAGGGAATCAGACCAGGCTGTGCTCAGGGTGCTATGAAACTCACTTCCCCAGCACATTCTGATGCCAGACCCTGGGCTGGTAGACACATGACCACACATTACTTCATTAATTCCCTGAGCCAGTAGTCAGAGTACAGATTAACCCCCACAGAAACCATGGGGAAACTGAAACCAGAAAGACTCAAAGTGGTAGTGTCCCATGCTGGTCTCAAATGTCAATACTGAGCTAGGCTCTTACTAGGATGCTCTTACTCCATATTCACACTGACTCTCCCACCCACAGACACCTGTTCTAGCTTCATGTCAGTCATGCACGTGTGCTGTTTCCTTAGAGACAAGTCCTTCCTGCTGTGTCTCTTGGCATCCTCAAATTGATTCTCTGCCAAGTCTACCCAGACCTATGCCTACCTTCCTCCATGACCATCTGGCATCACATCACAGTTCCTGTTACATTTGGAACCAGCATGGGAGTGCCTCCTATGGGAAAGGATTACACGGGCCTGTACCTCTCAGCTAACATAATGGGGTTCCACGGGACAGGACATAGATCTTATGTTTTCCTTACTCCACACACCTCTACTCAACTCAGCCACAGAAGTCAGATTCCATGGTAGCTGGTACAAGCCAGATCTTCCTAAATGCTGAATGTGTGAGTGAGTGAGTGAGTGAGTGAGTGAGTGTTAATGAGTGAGTGTG
>NW_021624865.1:0-18372 GCF_004785775.1 Grammomys surdaster
AGGAAGGAAGGAAGGAAGGAAGGAAGGAAGGAAGGAAGGAAGGAAGGAAGCCTGGTGAAGAGAGCTGACTCTTGGACCCACCCTAATATGGTTCAACAGACTTACAAATCACAGTGAAAAGGTACCTATCCTCTGAGAAGAAGTCTGAGGACAGTGGCTTTAGATGCTTAGGGGACCCAGCATCTAAAAAAAAAAAGTTCATAGAAGAGGCAACATTATGAGAAGGGTACGTGATCCTGAAAACAGTGAGCTGAACAGGCTTCAGCTACACTGAGTCATGACCACTCCTGAGAAGCCATACAGTTGTTATATGAATTGTTCATATCTGTCCTTTTTCCATGACTATATGACCAGAGTTTGTGAGGGTAGGACCTATGTCACTCACTGAAAGGTCACTAATGAATGCTGTATATGCTCAGCATGGATGGACACAGAAATAACTGACAGCTGGCAAAGGGTGGAAGAAATATCTTAGACAAAGAAGAAATAGAAAGGAGCTGGCAAGTAGAGACCCACTGTGCCAGCCACTCGCCAGGTTGCTTCCATGGATGATCAGGTTAGTTTCCCAACTCCCCACAATAGGCTATATATAGTATTAGAGAGTTATAGTGTTAGAGAGATGTACAATGTTCTTTCCCTTTTACAGATGAAGTGGGGCTCATAGAGGATCCACTAGGCAGAAATAGGCAACAGGAAGTAAGCAGCCCTGTGGTTCCCATCCATGATTCTGCATCCCATTTGTGGATATGCAAGGTTCCTTTCATCCTCCTGGGCTATTTCCAATTGGCCTAGGGATATTTGGCTGGAACCCCAGGAGCCAGAGGGCAGCCCCTCCCCACCTACTGGGCTATCCCAGCCCAGCTGTGCAAACAGACTCCAACTGAGCTGTTCCACTGAAGGTTGGGGGGAGGATGTAAAAGGTCTGACAGGTTAGGGTGAGCTGGGTTTCCTGCGAATAGTTCCAACCCCAAGGTAGCATAGAATACATTCTTCCTATGGCCAGGAGAGGGGGGACTATGACCCTGACAGCAAATCAGCCAATGGTCTGACAACAACAATAACTGTTCACCACCTGCCCCTGCTCTAGGTTTATAGGGAACTTGCTTGATTGGCTATGCACTGACATGGCAACACAAATCTAAGCCTTGTATATGTGCTATCAGAGCCTATGATGGTTACCACTTCAGCACAATGTCTATGAGTGCCAATGGCAGGAGAGAATGCCTGAGGACCTCACTGACCTATTATTCCTACCTGATCACATCTTTTTCCTCCATTTGCTTTGTGCCCCAGAGTCACCCTTCTGCACCACTAGCTTCCTCGCCCCTTTCCCTGCTAATAGGCCCAAATGCAAGGCCAAAACCTCAGCAAACATTACAGTAAGGATCCTAGCAAAGGTTACACAGAAGTCCTCAGCATCAGTGTGGGTGCTGGAGGCCAGCCTGCAGAGATCACTTGCAGGGTTCCACTGCCTAACACTCACAATCAGTAATTCCCAACATACATTTCCTTTGCTGAGTGATTATTTTTCCTGAAGGACCACATAATCCCCATGTAGGAACAACCAACCACAAAGGCCAGCAACCAGCCGCAAAGGCCGCTGTGTTCACACTAACACAAACATAAGCTTCTACCCCCCAGCCAGCACCATGAGGCGCACGCGCTCAGCATCCGCACTTGGCTCTCAGACAAGCCGACACAGCCTTGCACATACCACCCAGGAAGTCGGGAATCCACCCTGCCCAAGGGCTGACACCAGCATAAAGGGAAGCATAACCTTGTCAGGGGGGCCTTTCCTCCTCAAAGGCTGCTTAAAAGCTTACCACTTGGAGATCAGACCCTGTGAATCAGGGGAGCAATGTGTCTTGGCAGGAGGGGACTTCCCAGCTCAGGAAAATCTGCCTTGTCCCTCCTATGAATGAAAAATCAGTCTGTAGCCAGTGTGACCCAGGTTCTGGAATTCTCAAGGATTTCAGCAACCCCTTTAATGCCCACCTACTATGTGCACAATCCTTAGGAGGAAGCATGGGGTAGCAAAGTAAGTAATGTCTGGAGTCCCGCTTATCGCCTCAATATTGGTGCCTGATAAGAATTACACAAATGTTTCCTCCCCACGTAAGACATGTTCAGTTTCTGTCATAGATACAAACACTGGGACACAGAGATTCTATGAGTCCAGCAAGGTGAGTGAATACAGCCTCCGTGAGCTGATACATAGCAATCCCTATCTCGCAGTGATGTTGTAAGGATACACGAGTTCATTCATGTAAAATTTTGAAAGGTGCCCGCCACAAACCAAGTTGTCAGTAGATGTTCCATCATAGCTGATGTGCTTGTTAAAAATTTATTTGTAGGAGCACAACAAATTGAAGTAACTCAGAACTCAGTTCCTCTCTTAACTCCAGCTTCCGTATGTTTCCTTGGTTTCCAATATTTCCAACGAACCATTTTTGGTGTCAGCTCTATCCCAGGACTGTGAGAAAGTGGGATCAGGCTTGGATCCAGTGATCTAAGTCTTCTCTGTACAAGCCCCTGCCCCCATCTCCCTTCCCAGTTTCTTCTCTCTCCTCTCTCGAGCAAACACTTTTCTTACTCACCATAAACAATACCCACTTCTTCATGATGTTCACCCCAGACCTGCTGCCTCTGCATTTTTGTTCAGACTAAAAGCTTTTAATCTCTGCTTCCATGGTCTCTTCATTCCAGCAGGAGTACCCACGGGTCCTTCCCGAAGACAGATCTGGAGAGCCCTGTGCCCTGTGGTCTAATAGAAATCAGGTGGCTTTCACATCAGAGCCATTCTGGCTGTGTGACCTTGAACTCCTTGACCCTAAGTTTGCATATATGAAAAGTGTATGAGTTATTTCCCATGGTTTGTGTGGAATAAAAGATAGCATGGAGTGCACCCCCACCCCCACCCTTCAAGCTTTCAATTCACACACACGGATTACATTGAAATCTATTTTCTTTATTTTCTTCTATAAGCTTTTCATGAATTTTTATGCCTCCTCTATCTTAACCATACTAAAATCCAATTTAAAAAAGCAGCAGTTCAACACTCAGCCAACATATCAAGTCATTTTGAATTTCATTTCAAAGTGGTCCGTGAAATGTTCTGAAAATCTCAAATTCCTAGGGAATAAGCCCATAACCCAATTTGAGACCCCAGCTCAATTTTGCCTACAGCTTGTAGTCACACCCTTTCCATCTTTTGAGGCTTGGCTCCAAATTGAATGATAACTGTGGTGTCACCAGGTGTTTACTTTGAGCTCCTTGGGGATACAGGCTAGGACTGACTCACTAAAGAAGCATCAATAGGTCTTTAAGTGAACTATGATCAGTTTTAGTACTCCATCTCTCTAACCCTCTGATCACCCACTCACCACGTGTGAAATAAGGACTCTGCATTAAGGGAAATTTATTCCCTCCAAAGTGGAGAGCCTTTGCCTCATTTAGTCAGGAGATGAAAGTGCCTTTCCTCTCCTGAAATCCTTTCCACTCAACTCTTCCTCCCTCACTGGTACCAGCTGACTTCCCAGGTTCCAGGCATCCCTTTCCATTGCTAGCTAAGCAAAGCCTCACACTTAATGCAGGTAGGAGTTCCTCAGAAGGAACAATGTTCGTGGCTGGAGGCCTTTAAGGACATTGGAATGGACCATCAGTCCCCCCAAACCTTACACACACACACACACATACACACACCTTGGCCTTTCAAGCTCTGGGGTGACAAACCTAATCCTAGTGAGATAAGGAAGTTAAATTTTCTTGTGCACATTTGGCAAGGGGGAAGACAGGAGGGTGGGGGAGGGCAGAATCTCACCTAACCACAAAGCCCCTCTTATCTGCAAATTCTTTGAAGTAGGGGAGAGGGGCTCTCAGAGGCTGGGAACCAGAGGGCAGCTTTTTCTTACCACAGTTCCAATATATTTCAGTAGGAGAGAGACTACCTGGCCCTAGGAAATATTTGTCTCCAAAGAAGAGAAAAAAAATCAGCCTCTTTCAAACTCTCACAGTGTTTCTGCCCAAGAGTACAACATGGAAACAGAGGCTGAAAGCAATGCTTGCAGACTTTAGATCTGATGTGGAATGGGAGGCCCGTGTTTGATCCTTGAACATTCTCTATGATGTCTCACTAAGCAGAGGGGCCTGGTGCACCTATCTGTATGCGCCCCAAGACATGAGAAATCACAGCTTAGCTTTCTCTTCCTGCCCCAAACAGCACATTATAACACTGAACCCTCTGCTAAGTAGATTGTATCAACCTCAGAATTGGAACCTCTTCCCTCTATTCCTCCCACTGGTCCTAGCTCTGGTCTTTGTGATGACACAGAACTTCTTTGGCTGTGATTGCTCCAGAACAGTTCTGACAAGAATTAGAAGTGATGTCAGATACCCACACCAAATTAAGTTCCTAAAGATTATTTTGTTATAGAAATATCACCAAGAAGGCAAAAATGGACTGCAGGTTGGAGATGAGAAGTCCAGTATTATACTAGGTGAGATATAATGTAGCTTGAACCAAAATCAGAAGCTAGGCCAGAACAAATCAAAGGGCCACTCAATGAGAGGTTGTGCTAGATATTGGAGACTGATGGAAAGTCCTGCTGGATGTTGGATGCAAGGTCATGGTAGATGCAGAAGACTGATGGGATGACTGATGCTGGATGTTGGGAGCCAATGGATGCTCATTATTTCTGTTAAAATAGGAAAGGCTCACTTGGAGTATATGAGTGAGAGAGCCGCCTTGCTAAGGAAGGTCTTCTGATTTCTCTCTTAGGCTAGTAGCTATAAAAACAAAAATAGGAACAGTTTTCCAGCTCCAAGACCTGTGCCTTCTTCTCCCAATAGGCAAATGTGTACATCTTCCCTAGTTCATACCCAAGGCTGCTCTCAGCCTTGCTGATGGAGGTCAGGGGTTGCCCTTGGTTCACTGGAGCCTACCCAACTCTATCCTGCCTCATCAACAGCCTACATGCAGTAAACACTAAATACATATCTGCAAGTGCGACTGTTTGTCACATCAGTTTATACTGGTTGTGGCTGGTGCAGAGGTTCCGTATCTCGAGAGTAGGAGCCCGCCAACCAGGCATAAATAGTACCAGGAGACCCAGAGCTTTGCCCTGACTCTGCCAGTGATTTAATTTTTTCTAGGGTGATTTTGAGCCAATCTATTTTTGTCTCTAAGATTTGGTTTCACTGTTTAAGGGACACAGAAGAATTTTCAGGCATGATAAGCCCTAAAATCCTTCACAATGATCTAAAAGGTCCCACTGGGTTTATTTAGTGGGGCTAATTCCCCTTTGGGGCCATCAGAACAGACCATTGTCTTATTTCCCCCAGAGCACCTACATTACTCTCCCTGCCTGTCACCAGACTATTTCTGAATTCTGGGAACCAAATGAAGAATGTGTTCAACTGTGAGCTTGACCAAGTTAAGCCAAAGTCACCTTTGCTATTTAAAACCTCTCCCCACAGAGCAGCCTGAGATGGGAGAAGTAAATACTTACTCATTTCTGAGTCCACTTTGCAGTAGCTTAATCCCCCAAGATTAAGGACTCCCACCCCGCCCCGTACCAGCTTCCCCTTTCTTCTAGGTCCTCCCCAGAGGCCACTTTAGGCAGACTTGGAATCTCCAGTCCCCCACCCCCAGTGGCCTGGCTGTGTAAGCACCCTCTCTGGGGACACCAAGCTAGCTGTTGTTTCCCAGAACTAATCTCTGTTGATTAGCCCGGTCTTTTCTACAGGGTCTAAGTCTTGCAATATAGAAGGCTCAGGCCACCCAGGTTAAGGACCCTAAGGCACAGAGTAGCCAGAGATGAGCTTAGCCAAGACTTGAGGTGAGAATGAAATCTGAATCTAGTGGTCAAGCTCTTGAGTCTTAGGATGCCAAGGTGTGAAGGTGTGACTAGACACTCAGAATTGAGTTGACATTAACCACAGTTGTAAAACTAAGAACGTGAGGTTTAAAGAAAGCAATAGATCTTTCCAACTATCTCATTTTTGAGGTAAAGTTAGGACTCAGACCCAGGTTTCAGTTGGTTTTTTTTTTTTTTACCACCTTCCTGTCCTGAGATTGACCAGCAGCATATGGAGATAAATATGTATGCACAGAACAAAACACATACGACTTACTATGCACTAGGCACTATTCTAAGAATATTGTCAATACTGTCTCATTTAAACCTTCCAAAAAATAAATCTAAAGGTAGGTTCTTCTACCCTCGACTTATAAATGAGTTTAAAACTGCAAGAGTTATAAGAAGTCCTTCACTTAGCCTGCATTGATCTATTTGACAAAAGAGAAGCGAAGTCTAATTATATCTAATATAGACAGTTGGGGATCCAGGACCCCGGCAGGCAATGAAGCCTGGGGAATATCAAGATTATTCAAAGTTGGGAAGATGGCCCCAAGGACAGCTAGCTACACACAGACTCACTCTGCCTGGCACACATGGTGTGCAGCTCCAGGAAATGCCATCTGCTATGCCTTCCATGTGAATTGTGCCTGGTGGGATTGGCAGTGCAGCAGAGCCCCCAGCTTCACCCGCACAGGCAACTGCCAGCCAGGTGTGTGTCACAGTCATTTAGTGGGGCTGTTGTGTTCCAGAATGAGGAATCCTCAGCCCACAGTGGAGGCTATGCCAGCCCCAGAGGTAATGCTCCCCAGCTGCAGCTGCAGCCCCCACCAGTTCGGCACGACATCACACCAAGGGGAGCCCATGGGTCATATGTCTAGACAGTCAGACAGAGAAGGACGCTCAGCATCTTGGGAGACGTTTCCTGCATTCCTCCCACCTTCAGGAATGGAAACTGAGCTAACAGTGAATTTGTTCTAATTATAAAGAAACAGGGAGAATTGAACAGGAGTTGCTCAAGGCTAAGGTCTTCCAGAGCTTTCTCTGGCCCTCTCCCATTTTTCATCTCCTCAGCAAAAATTATCCACTGTGCTAGATCCTGCTGGGCCTTCGACCAGGGCTCTGCCCTGAAACACTGCCTGCCTAAAGGAGTAATGGACTCACACTCAGGCCACAATTTCACAGGTGCCATCCACAAGAAATCTTGGGGAAAGGAGCACAAAAGATCACAGATTGTCCAAAGCCAGGCCTGGATGTTGGCAAGGCTTGTGAGCAGAACACAGGAGGGGTTCTCTGTCCTCTCTCATCCCACACTGAAGGCCCCTTGCTAAGATGCCCTGATCTCTTAAGATGCCCTGATCCATGGCCCTTCAGCATTTATTCTTTCTACACATCTCAACAGAGGACTAAACCTGGAGTTAAGGCTCCTCCTTCTATAAGAAGTTTCTACAAATGGTTCACCCATTATGCTACCTCCAGGATATGTGTGTGTGTGTGTGTGTGTGTACCTGTGAAATGCACCCATGTATTCTTGCTCTTAATTTTTATTTCAAGAAGTAGTTGGGTATAATGATTGAGAACAGATACCCTGTAATCAGACATTCACAGTCAAATCCCAAGCTATTCTTGTATGACCTTAAACAAACTCCTTAGCCTCAGGCCCACTCACTGGAGCAGTAGACAGTTACAGTAGAAGCTCTGTGAGATTAATAAAGGGGTTCATAAGAATGGCTGGATCTAGTACTTGACCACTAATATCAGGAACAGCCATAGTCTGCTGCCAGCCTCAGTGGCTCACAGTTTATAAGACAGTCTACGAACTTTACTTAGCTATGTACTTGATTGGGTTTTACCAGGTATGGAGGATAAAAATGTTTGGCTTTTTTATGGAGATATATATATATATATATATATATATATAATTTTAAGTGTATGATTGTATGATTCAGGGGCATTAAGCACTATTCACAGTGTTGTTACAGCCAGCACTATTATCCACCTTCATTACTTTCTCATCCCCCAAATAAACTCTACTCCTTAAACAATGACTCCACATTTACTTTCCTACCCACTTGGACTCCTGGTAACCACTATTCCACATTCAGACTGTATAAATGGCTTCTAGTAGGTATGTGACAGAACTAAAATCAGTGGTTTTTATTCTTGTGCTTCTGATTTACTCAGCTTGTTGTTTTCAGGTTCCATCCGTATGTCTTTCCTCCCTTGTAAGGCTAAGGTTCTATTACATCTATGTCACATTTCTATCTCTTGCCTATTGTGACTCATGCTATTATAAGCATGTGGATGTATAATCTCTGTTTTGTGGCATCTATACTGAAAAATGAAATTTCCAGGTTAAGGTTCGAGGTACCTACAGTCCTGCATTTCACAGCACTGCATTATGTGGTAGTATTGCCATCTTTTGGCACATGTGATCTTAAAGCAGGGTCAAAGGCTATGAGAAGTGTTCTGATGGCTCCTGTCATGCTGCCATGAAGTGTCCTTGAAAGCAATGGAGGCAGAATGAAGTACACTAAGGCAGTAGAGGGGGTGTATGCTCAAAGTAGACACTGGATTAGTTGCTTCTATATTGCTGTAATGAACCACCTTAACCAAGCGACTTATGAAAGAAAGTGTATAATTGGGTTTATGGAAGATTAGAGCCCATGATGGCGGAGCAAAGGGATGGAAGCAGGAACCGCTGCAAGCTCACCTTTTCAAACCTCAAGCAGGAGGCAGAGAGCATATTGGGAATGACAAACCTCTCAAAACCTAAAAGTTCAACCCCAATGACACACTTCCTCCAACAAGGCCACACTTCCTAATCCTTTCCCAAACAGTTCCACCAATTAGGAAGCAAGTTATTCAAACATATGAACCTATGAGGACCATTCTCGTTCAAACCACCACAGAAGGATCTGGAGGAAACACTGAAAAGGGTGTCGAAATTCAAAGTATGTGTCCTAGAAGACGTGGCTATTGCTTTTGTGCATCTCCCAAGCAGAGCAGCCAGTCCCAGAACTAGAGTGAAGAGCATGGAGGGAATCCCACCTGGGTCCACCTCCAAATGAGGAAAGGGGAGGCTGGCATACTAAGCAGAGACAGCTCCGAGTCACTGGAGGGATGGAAAGAGCATAGATACCCTCTTGAAATAGAAAGCTAAAGGACACAAGAGTGACGGGGATGTGGTGCTCATGGCCTCCATGAGACTGAAATCAGTGCAGTTGGCAAGTTTGGTTGTAAAGATTCTGTGCTAGACTCCAGGTGATAGCAAAGATTTCTCTGCCTCTTCCTTCCCTCTTGCCCTCTCCCCCAACCAGTCCAGACAAATTCTGTCCTCATTTCTCTGTATTGGCAAGGACACTGTACAGCCCCGGCAAGGATGAACTTCATTTCCACACACTGATTGCGGATATTATGTGACTAAGTTTCTGTAGCTCTCTTCTCCCTTTTCAGTGGGAAATAATGTCATGTGCTTGCAAAGGAAGTCTGCAAGGAATAGTGACTAGGTGTGTCTCCTCTCTAGCCTCTAAAGGCTCCTCCCCAAACCCCAGCCCATGTCTGTATACAACAGAAGCTTACCCAAGCACATAGCTGACTTTAGCTTAGGACATTTTCATAAATTTCTTCCACTTAAATAAATCCTACCTATCTTCTTAGAGCTCATTCAGAAAACCAATAAAATAGTCTTCCTCCTCCCCTTCTCCTCTCTCTCCTCTTCCTCTTCTAAGATGTGGTCTGCTGGGATACTCCTTAATGCCACTATTTACGGATGTTTACCAAGTACTCACTCAGCACCAGCTCTATCCTAGGCACTGGGCCTACACCAATAACAAGCAGTAGTCATCTTTGCCATCACTGTGTTTATTTATTGTAGCCAGAGACAAAGAAAATGAACATAGAAGCAAAAAATCATATATAGTTACTTAACGTAGCGATGGCTGTAAAGCAATCAAACAGGGCCTAGTCTGTGCAATGACAGAACAGCAGCTCTCTAGGGGCCACCTGATTGAAGACCTCAGTTATGACAAAAGCCAGCCATAGGAGGACCCTGGGGGAGAGGGTAAACAAATGAAGATACTCAAACCTGAAGAACTTGGTTTGTTCAGGAGAAACAAATCACTGTGGCTGGAACATGGAGACCAAGGGGAGAATGGGTGGTATAACATGAGAAGACAGGCAAGATGATGGAAGCCATGGTAGGGACTCCAACAGGAAGCCAGAAGTGATGTACAACACTGTTTGATGATGTACAACAGATCCCTGGTTCCTGCATAAAAAAAGAGACTGCAGTACAAAGACTGGAAACAGAGAAAAGCAAGAACCTACTTCAGTAGAGTAAGCTCCCAGGATAGTGGGCCAGACTTTGACTGTAGAAATGTGCCTAGTGAATTTGACAGCTGACTAGGAACTGTGACACTTCCTCAAGTTGATGTTTATTTACCCAAGGGCTTCATCATGGAGGTGTGAAAGATCCATTTAAAACACTGCATGGGACCTTTGTAGAAATTGTCAGATATCTGGCCATTGTAGTGTTTCCTATCCTGTGTCAGAAGCAGGTTGGTTTCTAGTTTGAGCTATTCTGAGGTATGTTCTGCCTATCAGTTCTCTGGATATTCAGAACCTTGAGGGGTAGAGTCAGATGCCTAGAGAGTGGCAAGCAATCTTTTTATCTCCCTTTCCAAGCTACACTCAGCCTCCTCCACAGATGGGACTTACCCAATCTGATCAGTCAATAAGAAGAAATGCTTATCCTATCTCTAAGACTTGGCAGAGAGGTTCAAATGCTTAACCTAGTCATAATTAGAGTTGTTTGCCATTTTGTCCTGGACTCAGTTTCCCTCTCTGGTGGGGCATAAGATTGGACTTAGTGCCTTACAATGTCTTTGAGCTCTGAAGCTCTCTGGCCTGTTTATAGTACTCTGTTTCCATTCAGAACCCCTTGTACATCTGCTCCTCATGGAGAGAACAAAGCCGCAGTGTCTGGATGGAGCCGGTTCTGCACCGGGCCTCAGTCCCACAAGCAGAGAGGCCCACTTGGAATCCTCTGAGGAGGGCAGCAGAACCCGACTATGGTCTGTTCTGCCCTGTGTGTTCTGGAAAGCGCCAGCAAAGCCCACATTCCCAGCCCACGCGCTGGAGCAAGCCGTCCTCTCTTTGAAACTTAAGAAAGTAGCAGGAACAGCCATTTACCTGTCACATGGTTTTCATAATTTCCCTGGCACCTTCGCTAATCATTGAAGCGGTTTCAGCAGGCACTGCAGCAAGCTCCGGGTCTGACGTGAACGCACAGGACCACAGCTCTTTTACAGTGAAATCTTACAGGACCCCTCCATGTCCAGCCACGGGGGTCTGCTTATGAATATTTGGGGTCCAGGTGAAACCCAGTAAACTAAATGAGTCTTAGGAAGATAAAACCCGTGATGCTTTGGGAAGTAAAGTTACTATAAGGCTTACTCTATGCTAGAAACACCCAGGGTGGCTAAATGCGGGAGGAACAAAGCATTGCAAACAGCTGAGAAGCTGAGCAACTCGGGTGACAGGAGGCAAAGTATTCACTGTAGGCCCATGTGGTCTCAAAATGAGACTCCTGTATTCCCTTTCTCCCTGGGGATTAATGTGTGCAGTGCCCAAGAGTACAAGGAACATAGTGAAAAAAGGATGTTAACCCCAGGTGCTTCCCAGAATTCCAGACTCTAGGGACCCAAACACTGTGGTTTCAGGGAAAGTGCAAGGGGACTAGGTGGTTTTGACAGCTGACTCTGCAGACCAGGTGTGCTGTCAGGCTCTCTCCCCAGGCATCTGTTTCCTCATCTGTGCAGTTGGGTCCACAATGCAAGTTCTAGCAATGTAGGAAAGGGGAGATGAGTTAAGGACATCCCATACATAGATGGTTTAAAACATTCTAAATTGCTTGCAGGGTGTATTTGTGGTGGTTGGAGAGGTGACATCGAATACAGGCTAGAAAATCTACTTCACTCCGGGTCCACCTCTCAGCCCGAGCAAGGGTTAGGATAAGCAGGCCCAGATCCTATTTGGTACCCAATGACCTGCTCAGTCTCTGGAGGCAGGGGGTATGGCAGATTTCCTTGGGCAGCCAAAGAGGCTGAGCCCAGTGAATTTCCACAAGCCCGGAGGGCCCTACTCAGAGCCTCACACCTAGGGGAACTTGAGATGTTGGCCAAGTTCAGGCTGTGGGAAGGAAATGCAAGCGCTGTGTCGGCTGGATTTGGTGGGGAAATGGGCCTCCAGGGTGGAAAACGAAAATAAAGACAAAGATTCTTGCTGTAGCTTGCTCACAGAGAGATACAATCCTCAAAGCCTCCTTTTCCCCCATCCTGGGCTTTGGTTGGAGAACTGAGCTTCTAAATCAGGCCCAGCAGAGAACCCACCTCCTCCAGGCAGCCTGCTTAGATAATTCTAGCTCTGTTACTGTTAACATCCCCCAGGCCTTGAAGTATGACCCTTTACTCTTGTAACAGCCTGCTTTCTACAACTTTGGTTTGATGAATTTGATTATAAACTTCCACCAGGAAAGGCAAAAGAAATAAATTCTCCATTTATTGACTCGCTACTGTCCACCTCATCCTGTGCTAGATACTTCTTGTATGTCCTCTCACATAAACCTTGCAGCTGCCCTTCAAGCTTAGGACCATTGTATTGTGTCTATCATATAATGACAGGTTAAGTGGGGTATAAATCCTAGAATTGGAGCCCAAACCTGCTGCCCTGAGGTTTTCTAATGTCAAGTGTCCTTCAAGTCCCCGATACTTTATGTCAATGCAAGTTTCCCTGTGGGAGAAGAAGAATTGTAGTACATTTGGTCAGTGCTGTCTGAAGAATCCCTCCTGCGTCTCCTGGGTCCCAGGGGTGTGTTCAAGGCTTTGAATGGCCATGCAGAGAAAATACAGAACTTATTTTCCAGAGCTCAGTGCATTGGAGGGAGTCCAAGCACAAGATGGTTTGTAGCACTCTTCCAAGTCCATGGCCACACACTTTGAGACATGCCATCTCTAAAGAACAGGAGCCCAAAATGGCAGTATCCAGGGGCTAGCTCTCTGCAGCACTTCCAATATGGCTGTGCTGGCTGAATTCAATGGCTAGGAAAGAAAGAACGAGGGCAAGTGAAGTGATGGCTGAGGGAAGAAGAGGCACAGAGACTGGGATGAGCATGTGAAGACTCCGACAAGGAGACAACAGCTACAGCTGCAACCCAACATGAGCTGTTAACATCTTTTGTGACCACAGAAGTTCGTCTTTGTGGCCAGAAGCACAGTATGACTCTGAGTCATGCTGTTCAGAGCTGCAAGCAGGATGCAGTAGCTGAAATGAATATGATAATGTGTATCTGTGGCCTGGAAAACAGGCAGAGAATAGCAAAAATCCTCAGTTAAAAATTAGTTGGGCACCAGTGGAACACTTACCAGTGGCCCCTTAACCAGGCAATATCTTACCACCCTGGTGAACCCATGTCTACCTTTTTTCTTTTTCAAATATTTATTCTTATTAATTTTAAGTGTGTGTGTGTGTGTGTGTGTGTGTGTGTACCTCTGTGTGTGCCTCTGTGTGTTCCTCTGTGGGTGCATGTGTGTGTGCCTCTGTGTTTGCATGTGTGGTGTTTAGGGGTATGTACACATGAGTGTAGGTACCCAAGGAAGCCAGAGGTGTTTGATCTCTTGAAACTGAAGAGTACTGTAAGCCATCTGGTGTGGAGGCTGGGAACTGAACTTGGCTTCTCTGTAAGAGCAATAGGTATTCCAACTGCTGAGCTGTGTCTTCAGTCCTCTATGACTCCATTATCTCAAGCTCTGCTATGTGGGTTCATTTGTCAAGAAGACTTCTTCTTTGTTATTAAATGGGTAGTTATAGTTTGTTTGTCTGTTTGTTTGTTTTAAAGTTTATTTATTTATTCACTTTACACCTCTTTTCCTAGTCCCCTCTCTCCCCGCTCCTCCCCAACTCACACTCCTTTTCTCCTCTGAGATGGGGGAGCCCCCCCCCCCCGAGTATCATACACACAAACACCAGTCACTTCAGGAATAGGTGCATCCTTTCTGAGGTGAAACAAGGCTGACCAGTTAGGGGAATGAGATCCACAGGCAGGCAACAAATTCAGGGACAGCCCCAGGGTCCTATTGTTGGGTGACCTGATGAAGACCAAGCTGGATATCTGCTATATACGTGCAGGCAGCCTAGTTCCAGTCCATGATAGCTCTTTGGTTGGTGGCTCAGTCTCCAGGAGCCCCTAAGGGTCTAGGTTAATTGAGTCTGTTGGTCTTCACATGGACTCCTTATTATTCAAGAAGACTTTCTTCTCTTCCTCTTCTTTTTCTTTTTCTAATGTAACCCATGCTGGTCTTGAATTCATTATGTAGCCAAGGATAACCTAAACCTTTTATCTTCCTGCCTCCACTTGTCAAGTGCTAGAATTACATGTGCCAACATACCCAGTCCATATGTGCTGGGATCTAACTCAAGACTTTTTGCTTGCTAGAGATAGTGGTTTGAATAAGAATGTCCCCCCATATATTCATTTTTAAATGCTTCGCCCAAAGTTGGTGAAATTGTTTGGGAAGAATTAGGAGGTGTGGCCTTATTGAAGGAGGTGTGTCTCTGGGGATGGGCTTTGAGATTTCAAAACCCTACAGCATTCTCAGTTAACCCTCTCTTTCTCTTTGCCCCTCCTCTCTATCTCATTCTTGTGAATCAGATGTAAGCCCTCAGCTACTGCTCTACACCATTCCCAACTGCCCAACGCCATACTCTCAGCCATGATGATCATGGACTCGTTAACCCTTTGGAACCTGTAACCATGAGCCCCCAAATTAAATTTTTTTTATATGTTTCCTTGGTTGTGGTGTCTCTTTAAAACAATAGAAAAGTAAGAAAGACATTAGGAAAACTTTAACCCAAGATTTTGTGCATATTAGTAAAGCACTCTACCAACTGGGCTACATATCTAGTTCGTATCAGGATGACATCTGAAGACTCCATGCTTTCTTCTCTCTTCATTAAGAATCCCTAAGTCTGTTTCCTCTCCCAAAGAAGATGCTGAAGACAAGATGCCAACATCTGGACTTGAAATATTGGTACCAATATTAGGCAAAGAAGTGATCCTGCTGAATTCCGCCCAGCAACTGATCACTTCTAACATATTAGACACTGTCAGGAACTCTCCACAAGGGGACACTTGCTGGTGTGTCCAACTGTTGACAGACAAATGAAAAGCTCCTGGAAATTGTCCTGTGAGACAGAGGTAAAGGAAAAGGTCAGGACAGGCCAAAATCAACATCTTCAAGCAATGGCTCTCATTGCTTGTGGCCTGTTTTTGCAGAGTCTGGAGCAATGTTTCTCAGTATGTGGTCCCTGGGCCAGCAGTATCTGTGTCACCTGAGGACAGGGTAGAAATATAAATTCTTATATTTTGCCCTGCCAGAGCAACTGAGTCAGAGACTCAAGTGGAGCCCCACTAAGAATTTTAATAAGGAATCTGAAGCCTGTGAAGATTGGTGATCCACTGGCTTGTATTCCTGTAATACTGCTTGCAAGAAACAGCGTTATTATTACTTGCTACAGAAACCACCTCAGAGAGGACATTTGCTGGATCCTAGAACTCACAGCAGATAAGTTGCACAGCTGGAAGCCAACTCAGCTGGGATTCCACATGGCAACTCTTCTGTCCCCAGAGGCATTCCATCTGGGCAAGGGGAGGAGCTTCCTAGAGCAGGACTGAGGGTTGTGCCCAAGTTACTGAGAGAGCTGCCTGCCTTGGCCTAGAGAAGGCTTTAATTGGCTCATTAATAGCTGTGATTAGTGAGAAAGGAGAAGCCTTTATCTTTGAAGTCCAGAGGCTGAGCTGGAGCTCATACAGGGGGCATGCTGTGGCTAATTAAAGCTGCGCTGTGTTTCCTGTCAAGGCCAGGAGTGTTAATGGCTCCAAGCAAGAAAAAATGAAGCTTCAATTTCCATTGAGAGGTAATGGATAGAATCAGGAGAGTGAAGATGAGAAGGGGCCACTTAAAGGGGCAGAGCCCCTGGGTGGAAGCAGGGCTCTGGGGCTTTTTTTTAAGTATCCAAGGAGGTATTACTGGCCTTGGGGTGTCATGGGATAGGAGGGAGGTTCAGATTCCCACAGGAGAAGTCCTGAGCCTGATATCTTCATCCTTCTTGTTATTGTGACTTTGAGTATTTCAGCTTCTAGCCTGATTACACCTGCTCAAGGGAGTGTGAAGTGTAAATGAGGAGGGATGCTGGGTAGCAGTCCTGGAAGCAGCAGATCTCAGAGTCCTTGAGGGTTCTGGTCCCCAAAGCCTAACTATAGCTATTTCATCTAGTTCTTTTCTTTCAAAAATAGCCTAAGAGCCAGACACACAGCCCAGTGCTTTACACGAAGGATCTCCTACAGTGCTGTTAGTGGGTAGCTTAGCCACTTGACATACATCTGAGCAATGTACCAAACAGCTATAACTTATCTACTAATGTGGCCAAGTCTCAACCCCATCCTTGAACCTGTTTTCTTGGGACCCAGATTACTTCAAAATGAGAAAACCAATTGCTTCTGATGCTCCATCTGGCAAGAAGACCCAAGACCTCTCCTCCTTCTTTATCCTTATCCCCTGCCTGTATCCTCAGCCTCATGCACTCCTACTGAGAACGGTGACTACAGAGAGAATCTGATCTAAGAATACACTGCGGGTAGGTGAAGGGGTCAAACTAGACCCACTATGTCGACATAAGCATAAAGATGATATTTCTTCATCAGAAGTCAAGATAACTACCCTGCAAACAGCCATTTTTTTTTTATTTCATCAATTTCTTGCTCTGAAAAGTTTGACTGAACACATATCATCTTCTATTAAAATGATATCAGAAAAAAATAGATACAAATTTCAGCCAATAATTGGTATATTAGTTGAAATAAGACCTGGGTAGTTTGAATAACTAACCCAGGACATAAAATATGTAGCAAACATAGGTTCCCTGGGAGCCCTGATCTTTAGGTTTGTGTAGCTAAAGCTTTTCCTTTCTTCAAAGGGACATGTCTAACCTCCCCTTCCCTGGAATGGCCTTAGTCTTCAGATCTCAGCCATTCTCTTCCCAATGGCTTATTCCTGAGTTGATTGTGGACTCTGCTCATTTCCTACCACTGCCAGTTCTAAAACTTTAAACATAAATACATAAGAGCAGGCTGAGTCATCTGTCTGTCCCAGGGCCCACAGGGCCAGCAGGGTACAAGTGTATACCAGTTGATGAAGAAATGGATGACCAGTTTAAGTCTTCCTTGAAAAACAGATGCAAATATTGGGCTCTAGTTCATCTCTGCATCCCTCCAGGTTTCTTCAGTCCTTTCTCCAGCAACCTCAATCACACTAGAAAGCCTCCCTGAGATTAACAAATAGGCTTAGGAGAGAAAATAAGTCTGGCTGTAAGACTAAGGTGACCATTCTGGGAACACTGGCAGGGCAGAGGGAAGCCAAATGACTACAACCACTCAGGTCCCTTCCACAAGCATGGTGTGAGAAGAGCTACTCCATGTACAGACCCCAGAGCTCACAGGTACCCTTGGTATGTGAGGTTTCTTAGAGCTCTGTATGACCTTGACCCAACTGAGAGATCACTACAGTGAAGCAGAAAAAGTGCACGAAGAAACTCTGGCTCCCTCATGACCCAACTGCCGCCTCTATACCCCATATGGAGTGACAATAATGATGCCACCTTCAGGCAGAGCTGAGATATGTGGCAACAGTGGCAACAGTTGGGTGACACGTTGTCTTAATGGGTTCCATAATGACAGAAAGTGGTGATGTATATGGAAGGGAATCAGACCAGGCTGTGCTCAGGGTGCTATGAAACTCACTTCCCCAGCACATTCTGATGCCAGACCCTGGGCTGGTAGACACATGACCACACATTACTTCATTAATTCCCTGAGCCAGTAGTCAGAGTACAGATTAACCCCCACAGAAACCATGGGGAAACTGAAACCAGAAAGACTCAAAGTGGTAGTGTCCCATGCTGGTCTCAAATGTCAATACTGAGCTAGGCTCTTACTAGGATGCTCTTACTCCATATTCACACTGACTCTCCCACCCACAGACACCTGTTCTAGCTTCATGTCAGTCATGCACGTGTGCTGTTTCCTTAGAGACAAGTCCTTCCTGCTGTGTCTCTTGGCATCCTCAAATTGATTCTCTGCCAAGTCTACCCAGACCTATGCCTACCTTCCTCCATGACCATCTGGCATCACATCACAGTTCCTGTTACATTTGGAACCAGCATGGGAGTGCCTCCTATGGGAAAGGATTACACGGGCCTGTACCTCTCAGCTAACATAATGGGGTTCCACGGGACAGGACATAGATCTTATGTTTTCCTTACTCCACACACCTCTACTCAACTCAGCCACAGAAGTCAGATTCCATGGTAGCTGGTACAAGCCAGATCTTCCTAAATGCTGAATGTGTGAGTGAGTGAGTGAGTGAGTGAGTGAGTGAGTGAGTGTTAATGAGTGAGTGTG
>NW_021624866.1:0-2198 GCF_004785775.1 Grammomys surdaster
TTGATTGGATGGATGGATGGATGGATGGATGGATGGATGGATGGATGTGAATCCACTCAATGCACTGAAGGCTTCTTTTCAGCCTCTTGGTAGCAGAGGAAGCATGAGGCAATCTGGGTAGGTCTCAGTGTTGAATAGAAGTCTCCATCCTGAGTCAGAACAAGCCTCTCTGCCCTTTGTGAATTCATCTGGGGAACCCTGGAACAGGAACCCCTGTGAGGATATTAATATGGGAAGGAAAATGAAAAACACTGTTTTACTTCTAATGCTCTTCAATGACAGAAAGTAAATCAGCAGTCCTTTTGTGAGATAAGCTATGATCTGGAGTGGAACAAGTACTAATGGAAAGTCACTGAACTGAATTTCTCTGGAGTTTGTGGACAGTGTCACAAGTCACAAAGAGTTGAGGAAGTGGGAAGTTTTCCCTAGGTCCAACTTACGCAGTTGGTAGCACCTGTGATTCCTCCTTGATGACACCATCAGATCTTCAGTAAAGTGACAAAACTCAGAAAAAAAAACCCTGTGTAATTAGATTTTCATGGGAAAAGGAGAAGAGCAAATTTGTATGTCTGAGTCTGATGTTTTGACACAAGGGAGAAAGGTTTCAGATCCTCATCATCAGGGTCGTAGACACACATGACAACCAACTGTAGAGCAGCTGAGTGGTCTGTGACTCAGAAGGAGTCTTTCCAAAGCTATGAAAGATGTGGAAATCCCAAAGGCCACAGGGGTAGTATAGAAGGATTTGCAAATGGTTCAACTTTTTATTCCTTTGTGAGGTAGAAATATATTAAATGATGACTGCATGTATGAGGCACTGGGGTTTCTATTGTGAACTGACTAGACTTGGTATCTTGAATATTCTTGTGTATATGTTTGGCTAAGTTATCCTCAGTGGGTATCTCCTATCTCCCAATAGCTTATAAGTTCATTGAGAACTGTAGCTTAGTTCTGTATGATAAACAATACACCTTTTACACTGAGTGTGTCTCTAATGATCTTTGTAATGGTGCACTGTATCAATGTCATCCACACTCATAGCCCAGTCATTTAAGCAGTTAGAATAACTATGGACTAATTTGAATGTGTTTTCAACCCCTGAAGCTATATCATGTACACCCAGAGGAGTAAATCCAAGCTCATCAAGTATATCCCTCTGCCTTCACACCAGGCTGTAAGCTAGGGATAGTCAGTATGAGTTGATTGCCTATATAAAACAAAAGTGTACAAGTTAGGGAACCTGGATATAACTGGACTTGGCAACTAGCCCACTGGTATACAGTCATGGTCATTTCCACTGCCTGGAACTTCCTCCCCCTCTCTCTCTCTCCCTGCCCTTACTCACTTGATCTTCTCAGTATCCTACAAGTTAGGCAAAGTTGTTTCTGCTGTCCCAGTTTCACAGTGGAACACTGAATCGTGGAGAAGTCAAGTAGTGTATTCAAGGTCATGAGCTGGTGAGAGGTGAACAGGGATTTGAGCTCTGATCTGTCAGGGCCAGGATCCTCTTTCTCTGTCAGTGTCCCTGGGGTACATATTCCAGATGCCTCTGTTCTGTATCTGACAGAGCAGCAGAGCTAAGCTGATTCATGAACTGATGGCCCCAGCTTCCCTGTATCTCCTGCTTGATGGATTATCTGGCTCTTCTACCCCCAGCATCACTGGACAGAGACCAAAGAGAGAACAAGAAAGCTGAGTGGAGGATAGGATGAGTGGGAGAGAGCACAGAGGCAGATGAGAACAGCACAGCATCCATCACCAGGGCAACTCACTCTGGGATCACACTCCTGGACCAAATTTCCACCTGAAAATATGTCTTGCCAAAAACTTGTCAGTCATTCTCCAGAGTGTCTACTTCCCATGCTTTTCTGCTCTCGAGGCCTCCAGGACTCCAGGCAAATGGACACCACATAACCTGTTCTGACAGGGAGAAGAAGCAGAAACTTAGAGGCAGATGTCAGACAGACCCACATGTTGGCATTGGAGGAATTGTTCATGTCTGCTTTACTTTTTAAGCCACGCCCCTCTTGCAGGTCTGAATCTCTACCCTAAATTCCTAAAACTCCTTCTAAAGCCTTGCTGGTGTTGCTGGTGTTGCTGGTGTCACTGGTGTTGCTGGTGTTGCTGGTGTCACTGGTGTTGCTAGTGTCACTGGTGTTGCTGGTGTTGCTGGTGTTGCTGGTGTTGCTGGTGTTGCT
>NW_021624867.1:0-2202 GCF_004785775.1 Grammomys surdaster
TTGATTGGATGGATGGATGGATGGATGGATGGATGGATGGATGGATGGATGTGAATCCACTCAATGCACTGAAGGCTTCTTTTCAGCCTCTTGGTAGCAGAGGAAGCATGAGGCAATCTGGGTAGGTCTCAGTGTTGAATAGAAGTCTCCATCCTGAGTCAGAACAAGCCTTTCTGCCCTTTGTGAATTCATCTGGGGAACCCTGGAACAGGAACCCCTGTGAGGATATTAATATGGGAAGGAAAATGAAAAACACTGTTTTTCTTCTAATGCTCTTCAATGACAGAAAGTAAATCAGCAGTCCTTTTGTGAGATAAGCTATGATCTGGAGTGGAACAAGTACTAATGGAAAGTCACTGAACTGAATTTCTCTGGAGTTTGTGGACAGTGTCACAAGTCACAAAGAGTTGAGGAAGTGGGAAGTTTTCCCTAGGTCCAACTTACGCAGTTGGTAGCACCTGTGATTCCTCCTTGATGACACCATCAGATCTTCAGTAAAGTGACAAAACTCAGAAAAAAAAACCCTGTGTAATTAGATTTTCATGGGAAAAGGAGAAGAGCAAATTTGTATGTCTGAGTCTGATGTTTTGACACAAGGGAGAAAGGTTTCAGATCCTCATCATCAGGGTCGTAGACACACATGACAACCAACTGTAGAGCAGCTGAGTGGTCTGTGACTCAGAAGGAGTCTTTCCAAAGCTATGAAAGATGTGGAAATCCCAAAGGCCACAGGGGTAGTATAGAAGGATTTGCAAATGGTTCAACTTTTTATTCCTTTGTGAGGTAGAAATATATTAAATGATGACTGCATGTATGAGGCACTGGGGTTTCTATTGTGAACTGACTAGACTTGGTATCTTGAATATTCTTGTGTATATGTTTGGCTAAGTTATCCTCAGTGGGTATCTCCTATCTCCCAATAGCTTATAAGTTCATTGAGAACTGTAGCTTAGTTCTGTATGATAAACAATACACCTTTTACACTGAGTGTGTCTCTAATGATCTTTGTAATGGTGCACTGTATCAATGTCATCCACACTCATAGCCCAGTCATTTAAGCAGTTAGAATAACTATGGACTAATTTGAATGTGTTTTCAACCCCTGAAGCTATATCATGTACACCCAGAGGAGTAAATCCAAGCTCATCAAGTATATCCCTCTGCCTTCACACCAGGCTGTAAGCTAGGGATAGTCAGTATGAGTTGATTGCCTATATAAAACAAAAGTGTACAAGTTAGGGAACCTGGATATAACTGGACTTGGCAACTAGCCCACTGGTATACAGTCATGGTCATTTCCACTGCCTGGAACTTCCTCCCCCTCTCTCTCTCTCCCTGCCCTTACTCACTTGATCTTCTCAGTATCCTACAAGTTAGGCAAAGTTGTTTCTGCTGTCCCAGTTTCACAGTGGAACACTGAATCGTGGAGAAGTCAAGTAGTGTATTCAAGGTCATGAGCTGGTGAGAGGTGAACAGGGATTTGAGCTCTGATCTGTCAGGGCCAGGATCCTCTTTCTCTGTCAGTGTCCCTGGGGTACATATTCCAGATGCCTCTGTTCTGTATCTGACAGAGCAGCAGAGCTAAGCTGATTCATGAACTGATGGCCCCAGCTTCCCTGTATCTCCTGCTTGATGGATTATCTGGCTCTTCTACCCCCAGCATCACTGGACAGAGACCAAAGAGAGAACAAGAAAGCTGAGTGGAGGATAGGATGAGTGGGAGAGAGCACAGAGGCAGATGAGAACAGCACAGCATCCATCACCAGGGCAACTCACTCTGGGATCACACTCCTGGACCAAATTTCCACCTGAAAATATGTCTTGCCAAAAACTTGTCAGTCATTCTCCAGAGTGTCTACTTCCCATGCTTTTCTGCTCTCGAGGCCTCCAGGACTCCAGGCAAATGGACACCACATAACCTGTTCTGACAGGGAGAAGAAGCAGAAACTTAGAGGCAGATGTCAGACAGACCCACATGTTGGCATTGGAGGAATTGTTCATGTCTGCTTTACTTTTTAAGCCACGCCCCTCTTGCAGGTCTGAATCTCTACCCTAAATTCCTAAAACTCCTTCTAAAGCCTTGCTGGTGTTGCTGGTGTTGCTGGTGTCACTGGTGTTGCTGGTGTTGCTGGTGTCACTGGTGTTGCTAGTGTCACTGGTGTTGCTGGTGTTGCTGGTGTTGCTGGTGTTGCTGGTGTTGCT
>NW_021624868.1:0-3750 GCF_004785775.1 Grammomys surdaster
CCCTTGTTAGTAAACTGCCTTTTGCCATTGCATCAAGTAAGTCTCTTTTTTAGTGACTGGTGGGGGATAGACGTATCGGGAACCACAAGCTGTGACTCTTGGGGGACGCCTCAAGAGTGGAAGGGAGTCTGGGAAGCCAGACTGCCCTGTTTTGGAATGGAGGAGACGGAGTGCTCCTTCTCTGGGGGAAGACGTGGAATCCTTCCCATCTGAAGTTGTGTTCGGCTGGTTTTATAAAACCAGATGCAGGAGAGTGAGAGTGTGTCTGACTGTGTTAGTCTTGTGTGTGTTTGCATTTTTGTTGTAAGTTTTTGTTGAGTTCTGACATGGGACAGACTGACAGACTGTGACGACATCATTATCTGTGACTTTAGACCATTGGACTGACGGTAGGGTGAGAGGACGGAAAAAAAAGGGAAAAAAATACAAGCAGGAGAGATCTGTAACTTGAGTCTGGGGTTGGGCTGTGTCGTGGCTGGTCCTGGTGCCGCTGCCTCTCACGCGTGCAGGAAGAGGGTGCATGCATGTGAGTACGGGCTCAGGGGCAGCGAGACCAGCCCTGCATGGGCCAGAGGGAGAGGAACCCTCGGGCCCCTGGTCTGGGTCTGGTAAGACACTGTTAAGATTTGCTGAGAAAGACAGACCAGCTTTGGGTTTGAGAGAGAGAGTGGAGTGCAATTTTCGAAACACCGGCTGGCAGAGCTGACTTTCCAACAAGCCACAATGGCAGCGGCCGGGAGACTACATCTCCCAGCACGCAACGGAGTGAACTTCCTATCTGTTACTTCCTGAAACTCTGTGTGAGTTTCAGGCTCTGAGCTTGCCTCCTCTCGGACCTAGCTTTTTAAGAATAGACAGTAATACTGTTCAGAGTGATAAAAGAAGTAGGGACATCATATAGTCGCCCATGTGAGAAAGTTAAGTCTCACAAACAGGACGCAGGGGGCGGGGCCAGAGCCACTTTTCCCCTCACGGAGAACTGAGAACAGAGTGGGGAAGGAGCGGCTGGATAAGAAAGTGCAGCCGGCCAGAGGAGAATACCTACAGGGAAACATAACTATTGCACTTAGAACTGTTACTAACTGAAGTACCATTTGCTTGTTAACAGTGTATCTTTAACAACAGAAAGAAACTTCTTTTTTATAGTCTCTGCTTCAGACAAGATTTACCTCTTTCTCCAGGGTTGGAGAAAGACATGTTTGAGGGAAAATGTTTTATTATAGAGATCAGAGAAGACAACTATGGACATCTGCAAACATCCAAGCCTCAGCTGTGTTTTTTTTTTACTCTGCCATTGTTGAAATGATTTTAAGTTACAATGCTGTGCTTGTTTGAGAAATCACATACTGTACTATATCTCTGATGTTATCTCCTTATACACTGCTTCTAAGTTCTTTCTGAATTGTTTGTTTATATTGTATGCCTATGGAAATTTTACTTACATGTACATCTGTGAATTTCATGACAGAGAAGGTTGCAGATTAACTAAAACCAGTGTTAACCATCCTTAAGTGTGAATATTATAACTGAGCCAGGGTCTTCTAGAGGAACAGTAATTGTTACCAGCTCTGGGGGTTATGAGACTTAGAAAACAGGCTCTGCTGAGTTCTAAAAAAAGGGAGTGTTCCCCTTAACTTGGTGTGCTGTAGGCTTCAGTGAGGTACAATAAGAGTGTAGAGATAGGTGTTTAAACTATGAACATGAGAGAGAAAAAGAAAGTGTAGACATGAAAGAGAAGAGGAAAGTATAGACAGTGAAAGAGAAAGGAGAGAAGATGAAGATATAAGGGAAAGAGACAGAGAAAGTTTATCATAAGAAAGAGACAGAGAAAGGAAAAAAAAAGAAAGGCTAAAGAGAAAGTTTGCAAAGAAAGAGATAAGCAAGTAGAAACATTGTCCAGAGAGAGGTGAGTGAAAAAGTTAAAAGAAAGCTAGAGAGGCGAGATTGCAGACAAGAAAGATTGTGGCCAAAGTGTAAGAGAGAAAGAAAAGAGGTAAGATAGGACTTAGACAGACAGGAAATCTGGGTGACTGAAGGAGGAAGCCAGGCAGAAGAAGAGTGATGCAGCCATGCTTACTGGAAAAAGATCAGTGTGTTTACAGTAAAGAGAAAAGACAGACCCCCTGAAGACAAGATTGAAGACACAGATTAAGTTTGCCCAGACAGGATTAGAGATGACCTGGAGAACCCCCCACTTGCCTTAAAGCTAGAGAAAAAGAGTACCAGCTTCATGAGTTTCAAAAACAGCTGGAAGTCCCAGATATCAGTGAATGGCTAACAGAATTCCCACAGAGACATTTAACCTCTTCAGTTTGCTCCCACCAGAGAAGACTTTTAACATCATCAATCATTCAGCAGCCCCCTGACCAATAGATAAGCCTGTTGCTGACTGAAAGGGTGAGCTTTTCACCACCAGCCATGTTGAATCCTGCCACCTTGCTGCCTGTGACTGACGACTCTTTTCCCATCCATCACTGTGTTGAACTGGTATACAACAGAAGGTAAGCGGATGGTGGGAGCAGCGGTGGTAGATGGAAAGTGAGTACATGGTGCAATCTATAGACAAAGAGGACTGCTGACATCTGTAGAAATACTGAGAGCCTCTTCGAACCAAAAAAAGTGGCTGTCATCTACAGCCCTGGGCACCAGAGGGCTCAGGACATGACTGCCAAGAAAGCTGCCCAGGGAGCAATGATTCTAACAGTTAAGGGTTCCAGAGACTATTCTGACACTCGAGATATCAGTTTCAGATATGCCACCCACGACCATCAAGTGATAGACAAATTGGGCTTTTGTAAATTGATCCTCCCACAAGAAGAAAGACTGTCTGATTTGATGAAAGCTGTGGTGAGACTGTACCTTAATCAATGCAAGGCCTTCCATGTATACCATGGAAAAGAGACTGAAGGGCGATTGGCCTAGAGCTTACTGAGAGATGGACTTCACAGAAGTCAAGCTGACAAAATATGAAAATAAATATCTTTTAGTTTTTATAGACACTTTTTCAGGAAGAATGAAACTGCCAACATGGTGACTAAGAAGATCCTAGAAGAAATCTTTTCAAGGTTTGGAATACCCAAGATAATTGGGTCTGTTAATAGACCTTTTTGTTGCCCAGATAAGTCAGGGCCTGGCCACACAGCTAGAGATTAATTAGAAATTACATAGGCTCCAGAGTTCAGGACAGGTAAAATAGATAAATAAAATATTAGTTTTTGTTAAGTCCAGAATAGACACCGTTCAGCTATTAGTGATAAGACAGAGACATGAGATTTTAAGAGATGAACCTGAAGATATTAATCTGTGATTTTAAGATTAAAATCATTTGCAAATAGAAAGAGTAGGGAATGTAAGGGTAAAAATTAAAACAGCTCAGCAGAGACCACAAACAACTTGGCAAAGACCGCAGGACAGCTTGCTGAGCTTACTGAGAGTAGCCATAATAAAAATATCAAGCCCCTCTAGGGACGAGGTGACCAGAAATGTAGAAACAACCAAAGACATATCTTGACCAGTCTAAACATGCCCAAGTGAGTAATGGGCCACCTGGTGTTTATCCTAGAAGGTCTGAGGCTTCATGGTCAAAAATAGTGGGCCATCCAGCCTGTCAAAATGATTGCTTACGCAAAGTGCTGATGTTTGAAATATCCAATCATATGTAATCGCGCCAGAATTTCCCACTTTTCCCTTCCCCCTTGTGCCTCCCCCTATAAAAGTTCTAAACTTCCTGGGGTCTTCATCGAAATTCTC
>NW_021624869.1:0-8100 GCF_004785775.1 Grammomys surdaster
AATATGAATTACCAATAATATGACTACTTAGAATAATTTTTTTAAAAAATATTCTTTAAAGGAATGCAGAAGTTGAGAGCAGTACAGTTTAGGTGGGCTGGCTGTGTCCAATAGCCAGGGCCTCTCTAGCTCCATCATACGTAGCAAGCAATGCAGGGCTGTAGAGAAGGTACTCTTTCTAGAATGGCTGGTGCTGCACTGCCACTCATGTGACTTTTACCAGTCATGTGACCTTTACCAGTCATGTGACCTTGAGTAGTCACTCAAACCTATGCTTTAGTTCTCTCCTCTTTAACTATGCCGAGGCCAGTGGGTAAAAGCACTTGCAGTGCAAGCCTGCTGTCTTAGTGAGGGTTTCCACTGCTGTGAAGGGACAATGACCAAGACAACTCCTATAAAGGACAGCATTTCATTGGAACTGGCTTACAGTTTCAGAGCTTCAGTCTATCATCATCATGGTGGGGAGCATGGTAGCATACAGGCAGACACAGTGCTGGAGGAGCTGAGAGTTCTACATCTGGATTCGGAGGCAGCCAGGAGATGAAGCATAGAGATCTCAAAGCCCAACCCCACACCTCCTCCAACAAGGCAACACCTAATAGTGCCACTCCCTATAGCCAAACGTTCAAACACGAGTCTATGGGGACATTCCTATTCGAACCACCACACCTAAGGACCTCAGATTGATCCCTAGATTCTGGGATGGAAGAGAATTGACTCCAAAAAGTTGTCCTCTGCCCTCCACATGGCGTTCACATGCATATATTCACACACACACACACACACACAGACACACACACGTCACATGCATGCCACACACACACACACACACACTCACACCATAGGAATAAATGGATTTAAAAAATAAGGTCAGACACATAAAGGTGGTCAAATTAAACATGATTCTGCTAAAATTAAATCACTCCTCTAGCTTCTGGTATGTGGTAAGTATTCAGTAAAGAGTAAACACTGAGAAAATGTTACACGCAGTCTGGTTGTTAGGAAGATGTCTTTGAGATGTATCCAGGCAGGATCCATTGATCATTTGCATGAGCAGTTCAGAAGGATGAAAAAACACCTGTAGCGGGTGGTGGAGTGAGGGTGGCAGTGTGGAGACAGAAGAAGGGCAGCTGGTTATCCCTGCCTAACATAGGGGAGAGGTTGCTGAGGGTCAGGGTATGCAGTTCTGGAGGAAGGTCTCCTGAGATCTCAGGCCTGCTTGAGTTAAGCAGTTAAAAATGTGTAGTTACCAGTATGTGACCTGTAGTACCAAGGCTCAAAGGAAGGTCACATCTTTAGGTGGGAATCAGAGAATAGGATTGTTCCAGATGGGATGAACTTGGTACCTTGCAGACTGGCCTGTAGAATGCTCTCAGCACATTCTGAGCTTGTTTCTTGATCATGTGCCTAGATACTTGGGAAGTGCCATTTGAGGAAATCTCAGAGCTGCAGTGGCTTGGTAGTGGAGCCCAAGGAGCTGTCTTCCTGGGCAAATTCCGAGCAGAGGAGGTAGCCATCAAGAAGGTGAGAGAACAAAATGAGACGGACATCAAGCACCTGAGGAAGCTGAAGCACCCTAACATCATCGCCTTCAAGTAGGTCGGCACTTGCTTTGCTGGACTGTTTGCTTAGTTAGCTGGGTGGGTGGATGGGTGGGTGGGTGGATGGGTGGATGGGTGGGTGGGTGGGTGGGTGGGTGGGTAGATGAGTGGATGGGTGGATGGATGAATGGGTAGATGGGTGGGTAGGTGGGTGGGTCAGTGGGTGGGTGGTTGACTGGGTAGGTGGGTTGGTGGGTGGGTGGGTGGTTGGTTGGCTGGTTGGTTGGTTGGTTAGTTAGTTAGTTGGATAGCTTTGTTTGAGGAGTGGTTTTAGGGAAATAGAGCTACTTTCTTCCTTCATTGTATACACTTAAGTTTCTGCTTTGGAAGATATTTCAAAATTCCTTGATAGGCTTAGCACAGTACTAGTGTGCTAAAGGACTGGGAAGCACGAGTCATACCCTCAAGCTTTTTAATCTAGGAATGCATATTGCAAGGGCATGCATGTACTGAATGCACAGGAGGGAGGAAGGAGAGCCCTGCCAGACACTGTAGATCAGCTACGTCAGTAAGATGGCAAAGGTCACTTCACAGTATTCCCAACAACAGCCTGAAATTCAGTTACGACAACTCTGGCATCTGAAGTGATGTAACCAGTCCTCCCTCTGAGATGACATATATTTGTGTCTGTTAATGTCCTTCTTAAATAGTAACTCATGAAGACAGGTTTCTCTATACAGAGCATCAGGTTTTACTTCATCCCTCTCCTAGAAATGCCAAACATGGCTTTCTAAATCCAACTGTAGAGTCATTGGTGATACATTCATTTCACAAAGCAGTTGTGCTCAAGTATGTATATGAATCCACAGTTTCTTAAACTCTTTCTGTTCTCAGCGCTTTCTTGCCTATATTATCCAAGCATCTTCTAATATTGAGTCATAGGGAAATTCATTTTAACAGTTCTCCAGTGTACATATAATTTGACCATTTGCTAAGCACTAAGGAACTTCGAATGCTAACAAGATGGATGTACTGGTTTGCTTTTTCATAAAGAATTAAGTCTTGGCTGAATATTTAATGCTGCGGGATGTAGACTATCTCCAATGTTTTTCAGAGTTGCCTGATATTTTGATTTCATAGCTGTTCATGCTGAAAACACCACTCACACAAATACATAGTAGAAAATGGCAGACACGTGTTCAGGGCTGTCTCAGAAATCATTGGAAATTCTGTCCTAATCTCAAGGTAAATCTAATTCAGTAGCCTTTTATGAACCACAAGTTAGAAACCCAAATAGTAATTTTAGAATCAAGCATTTTAGGGCTGGGGAGATTGTCAGTAACTAAAGTGCTTGTTACATAAGTGTAAGAACCCTAGCTCCCTAAAATCTGGATGTGAGGGTACTTGCCAAAATTCCAGTGCTGAGTGAGCAGTAACATATTCCTGGTGCTCTGGTGGTCACAGACTAGCCAGTCTGGACAAAACAGCAAGGTCCAGGTTCAGTGAGAGGCACTGTCTCAAGAAATAAGGTGAGTGGTTAGAAGAATTCCCTAATGTCAACCTCTGGCCTCCCTCTATGCCTCGTAGGCCAGCATACCTGCTTACACACATGTGCACACATGCACAGGCATGCACACACACACACACACACACACACACACACAGGTACATAAAATGCAGCATTCTCTAGCACAATACCATCCAAAGGTAGACTGATTTGTACTTACCTGCAGAAGAATGATGTCAGGAAAATGCTAAAGTATTTGCTTTCCACAATTGAATTATTGTCTTTCTGTAAGAACAGAAAGCTGTACAGTTAAAATGAAAACCATAATATGTAGTCTCTACTGTGTGCTGAGGCATTACAGTGTTTGCTGGCATCTGTGGCTGACAGCAGGCAGAGTCTGAAGGAGACTAGGGCTGCTATGAGGTCGAGCCATGCTTGGATTCATTGTGTGTTTGATTTTGAATTAATTTTGCTCATTGTACATTCAGAAACATGTTACTGTTGCCAAATGTTTTCTGACCCCTCCATTTAGGCGTGTGGCCCCATGTGGGGTTACAATCTATGGTTTAAGAAGGGCAGAAACTGAAGAGGCCAGTCTCAGGTAAATTCGTGGAAAGCACTGCAGTTGGAGGGTAACTGTGCTCACATTGTACCACCAATGCGCTGCGGCACCAGCTGGAAGTGCCAGGCTCAGCTGTGTTTCCTTCTGCCTGAGCCTCTCCCTTGAGCGCCCTGCCATGTCTGTCTTCATGCTGTCCACCCACAAGCCTGAACAAGTGACAGGAATCAGCTTTAGAAGAGGAAGAGTGAAGAACAGAAAATGTGGCCCAAGTGGTTTTAATTCTCTTGTGAGAGCCCTTACAGCAAGGGAAGGGTGTGAGAAGAGGGCCTGCATCTGCTGGAGTACAGAGGTTGAAGGCAGTGACTTTTGTGCAGAGGACAGCCACTGTTACAATCCTGTCATCTAGTGCCCTGGTGAAAATGTTAGGCTTTAGAAGCTAAATATAATTTTTCAGAGCCAATAAATTTCAAGTTAACAGAAGGATAATGTTCAGCAGACAGACAGACAAATAGAGACCATCTTCTCTCTCTTTCATTTTCCTTCACTGAAATAATTGTGTTTTCCTTCATGGAAGAAGGGGCCAAGAGCTTTGAAACCCAGATCACCAGGATGGACTGCTGTGTGCCTTTGGGCTTTCTGGAATGCAGTAGGCTCTTTGCCATTGGCATGGAAGGTAGACATGGTCCTGAGAGGAGACAGTGCATTGCTGTCTCTTCCCTTCCTACCATGTCCTGTCAGTCCTCTATCTAGGGTACATTTTCAACACTGTTGGGTTTGAGGAGCTGTTCGAGGGCCCAGCTCCCTAAGCTAAACACATTCAAATCATGTGTCCTTCTGCATGGTGACCCTAGGACCCTTCACGTAGGGTCATTGCACAGTGTCATGTTTACAGTCATGTGCCGTTTGTTGCTTTGGTCAGTGAGTCAGTCAAGGGTCTCTGGAAGGCATGGTTGGGTTTTAGCACGTATTTCTGTGCTTATAGATGCATTTGAAGTTAGTAAGAGCCACAAACAAAAAGAAATACAAGATGGGAAGAAGATAGTCATTTCTTCTTATTTTAAGAAAGTCCAACTTGACTGTTTCTAATAGAATTCAATCCCAAGAGAAGGTAGCAATTAGAACTGATGACGAAGCTGTTATTTCTAGCTGTCTGGAAGCCTTGTTACAGTAGGGGACAAGTGGAATGATGACTTCTCATCTGTCAAAATGAGAAGAAAAGCTCACAAGATGTGTCTCTGTTAGACCATTTCCGTCTGTGTGCCGGCTGAGGAGATGCTGAGTCCATGCGAGCATATTTATCCTTGCTTTCTTACATGTATTACATTGTTCCCTGAGGAGTTTCTGTGCAGTGATCAATTACCTATTTTTAGTTGTTGTTCATGTATGCTTCTCTGAGATTTCAAAAAAGTTTTCCATTAAAAATCAAAGATTGAGCTGGGCAGTGGTCGTGCACGCCTTTAATCCCAGCACTTGGGAGGCAGAGACAGGCGGATTTCTGAGTTTGAGGCCAGCCTGGTCTACAGAGTGAGTTCCAGGACAGCCAGGGGCTACACAGAGAAACCCTGTCTCGAAAAACCAAAAAAAAAAAAAGATCTCCCTCATATACAGACTGTAACACATTTCTACTGACGTAAGCAAATGTACCTGTGGGTCCAGAACCATGTGTAGACAGGAGAACAAGAAAGCGTATAGTGGATGACAGGGACTGAGTGCAGGTGATGACCGCCGCAGTTGGGAGAGAGATGAAGCTAATTGTTCTTCTAGCTCCAACTCTGTCTTGGGCTTTTCCTCTTAGGTGAAATGAAATGTGTGGTACCATTTCATTCTGCTACAAGTACTGTTTTTTGGGGCTTGTTTAGGCTGGGTACTCATGGGTGGATAAAAATATACTCTGGGGTGAATTTTAGGATGCAGTGTGGAGTCCCACAGCTCCAGAAGGGCTTCTCTAACTGTGTGGGTGTTGGAATTGCTGGACACCTCAGGCAGGTGAAGCGAAGGCTGACGTGCACCCCACTGCTGGTGTGCAGCCCACTGCTGGTTCGCACCCCACTGCTGGTGCATGTCAGTGCCTTATGCTGTTCCCTAATCCCTCCCTTGCTTCCTGCCTCAGCCTGGGAGACAGGATGGGAAGCCAGCTGACAACTGTCTCTGACTTGTCCCTCGTGCTCTGGTAACTTCCCTGGAGAGTCTGAGGGGGTCTGAGCATACTTACCAAATGGATCCATCTTGAAGACAAAACTCTGAGATACAGTTCATATTATTTCTAGTTTAGTGAACTAATGGCATTAACATAGGACTCCCCCAATGATTGTTTATGCAGAAGTTAAAAACAGAGTATAATACAGTGAGGACCAGGACCTGGGCTTTGAAGCTAGACTAGCTTGTCACTCACTGACTGAGTGGATCTGGTAAAATAACTCACTTTCACCCTGAGCCTTCCCTATAAACACGGAAGTGGTTAAATCTATCCTGTGATGATTCCAGGCAGATGAAGGAAAACATAGAAATGTGCTTGAAAATCAGTAGCTCTTTACTGGATAGGATTTTGCTCCTACCATATCTCTCCTAATGTAATGGTGAAGGCCTGTCAGCTGTGAGTTCTGGAGTGAAGTTAAACATGTCAGGGACTGCCTGGGGCTCTCTAGGCCTCATAGAGAAGAGACCCTGAAGACCACCACCACCTGCAGAGTCTGCAGTCCGTGTGAACAGAGAAAACTCATGGCTAATGAGAAAAGAAAGATCCCTTTGGACTTAAATGATCAAGACAAGTGTGATGGAAGATACAGGAACCAGTGGGACCATGACCTGTGTGGATGTATAACATGAAATAATGTTCTCTTTATTCTAAATAATTTTCACAGTACTATATGGAAGATAGAAAATTGACCCATTTTTTTTTACTTTTCTATTTATTTATTTATTCATTTATTTATTTCCTCAGTCTAATTATCTTAAATTTGAGTAATTTAAAATTTAACAAGCAATTATAAAAATACTTTAATTCTCTGTACATTACATTAAAATCTGTTTATGTTTAAAAGGAAAATATTTTAAATTATTTTAATGATTAAAAAAAAACTCAGCACATCCAGCCTATCCAAGCCTGAGAAAAGAATACTTTTTGTCTCAAAGTGAATGGTGTCCCACAAGACTACCAGATTAGCACAGCCTGCTGCTGTCTAGACTTAAGAAAAAAGCAGAAATCACCTATGTGCTTAACCAGAGAAACTGGACCAGAAAGATGCAGTTCTTATTGAAGAATCAAGAACTGTTATCTGTATTATTTTGATATCATTTGGGTAAGGAGTGGGCCCTTATTAAACACTCCCAAGATGCAGATGTGTATGCATGTATACTGTCTATATTCATGTATGTTTTCTTCAAAGGGGTGTTTGCACTCAGGCCCCGTGCTACTGCATCATCATGGAGTACTGTGCCCACGGGCAGCTGTACGAGGTCCTGAGAGCTGGCAGGAAGATTACACCGCGGCTGCTGGTGGACTGGTCCACAGGGATCGCCAGTGGGATGAATTACCTCCATCTCCATAAAATTATACATCGGGACCTCAAGTCACCCAAGTGAGTTCTAGAGCTCCATGCTCGCCTGTTTTGTTTTCTTACTTTGAAGTAAGATGTCTTTATCAAGCGTAGCTGAGGGTCTCAGACTCGTAATCGATTTCAGTAACACGGTGGGTAACAGTTACACATCTTAGCACTGCAGTTAGCTCATCTCTCACTGTGAGGACGTCTGGGTACTGAACTCGGGCTTTCCCTTCTGTGGCTTGAATTGTACAGCTATGCAGGAAACTTCATTATGATCTGAAGCATTCATCTTTCATCGCACCAAATAGTTAATGTTAGTCTTCCCTACTTGAAACCCTGGCTTGTGATTTTCCTGTACCTTTGAAAACAGTTTAACTGACTTTCGGAAATGTTTATAACACAACAAAATAAAAAATGGCTGAATACAAGACAGGATGGAAATACAGCTCAGAGGTGGACTGTTTGACTCAGTCCCCAACACGGAGAGGGGGAGATGTATTCACATGCCACAGGCTCTGTGCAGTTATCTGAGGTAGACTTCAGATTTGGTTTTGAGCTTCTGAGAATATAACACAGGAAGAAATAAGCAGATACAAGGTTTATACTGGCTGTAAGAAACAGGTCCCTGTAGTGTTGTAAGAAACAGGTCCCTGTAGTGTTTAGGGCCCAACACCCAAATCATTAACATTCTAACATGTTGAAAGAGTTTCTTTAGGTGAAGCCAGTGTGTGTGTGTGTGTGTGTGTGTGTGTGTGTGTGTGAGTGTGTGTGTGTGTGTGTGTGTGTGTGTGTGCGTGTGTGTGCGTGTGTGTGTGCGTGAGTGTGAGTGTGTGTGTGTGTGGGTGTGTGTGGTGTGTGTGAGTGTGTGAGTGTGTGAGTGTGTGAGTGTGAGTGTGTGTGAGTGTGTGTGTGTGTGTAGGCCTGGGGGAGTATCAATATTCTCACTTG
>NW_021624869.1:13100-44835 GCF_004785775.1 Grammomys surdaster
ATGTGCACACCCACACACTTAGTATCTTCATGTATAACTCTACCTCCTCATGGTATGTGCACACCCACACACTTAGTATCTTCATGTATAACTACCTCCTCATGGCATGTGCACACCCACACACTTAGTATCTTCATGTATAACTCTACCTCCTCATGGCATCTGCACACCCACACACTTAGCTATCTTCATGTATAACTTTCCCTCCTCATGGCATGTGCACACCCACACACTTAGCTAACTCCATGTGTAACTCTTTCCCTCCTCTCAACTGTTTCCCTCCTTTAGGCTCCTTTACAACGGAGATTCTTTGAGCAATTCCACCTTTCCCAGTGTAGTTGGAGACCATGTGTTTATACGCTCTAGTTCCTGGCCTCCACTGTACTAGCCTCTGTAACAAAAGTGCCGTAGATTTAGCAATTTATAAACAGAAAAATGTACTGCTCATGGTTCTGGAGGTGGAGCAGTTTAACATCAAAGCACCGGGAAACTCAGTATCCGGTGAAAATTATCATACCATTATCATATCATGGCACCCACATGTGTCCTCACATGGTGGAGAAACAAAGGGTTCCCCCTAGTACTGCCACCTCCTCCAGTACCATGTCACCTTCTGGGTGAAGGTTTACATTTGGATCTGAGAAGAAGCACTGAGACCACACCAACCAGATAAGCTCTGCAGGGATAAGCATGTGATCCTAGTGTTGGCTTTAAATTCTTTCCATTAACATATAAGGATACTATATTGTATTGATTGAGCACAAATGAAGACTATACAGTGCACATAGACTGTATTCTTATTTTATCTGTGGCCCACCTGGCTCTCTGTATGGCTGGAGGGTCCCTTGGGATAAACTACACAGCTCAGATTTCTCTGGGCCTAGTGCTTTGAAGCAAGCCACCACGCATGTCATTAGAGCTGACACTTATTCTCCTCAGTCATGCTGATGCTGTGTTTTCATTGACAGGCACGCTCTGGATATTCGAGAGCACTATGAGAGAAAGCTCGAACGGGCTAACAATCTGTACATGGAACTGAGCGCCATCATGCTGCAGCTGGAGATGCGGGAGAAGGAACTCCTTAAGTGCGTACTCAGCCCAGGCCCCGTCTTTGCTGCTTTGTCTTTCGGTCAACAGGACGAGTTGCTCTTGTGTGGGAGATGTGTTGTTCTTGTGTGGGGCCGCTACAGTGGACATGTAGATATTTTCATTACTTAGTCAACATCCCTTAAGGACTTGGGTGAGACATACAATCGGGAGTTGCTGCAGGTGTGATACGGGCACACTCACTGGGCTAGCATGTGTACTTCACTCTCCCACATGGTTCAGAGAGGGCCTTAATTTTCAGAAGAACTTAGTGTGGATGAACAGGAACTTTCTGACTGTTGAAGAATAAAGTACTGCTGGAAACTGTCTAAGGGATCCCTGATGGTACCAAAATGACCAGGGGTTCTTGGCCCCAAATAAGCAAAGCTTCTGTCCTTTATCACATTGGGGAAGAGGAAGATCATACATGAGTTTGAGCTAAGAACAGAATAAAGTTGAGTTAATTTAAATTCAGTACCTTCAGTGTGTTTGCCTAAACTTGAGTAGCATCCTGGTTGTACAATGAGCTAGTATCTGTTAAGTGTGGCCAGAACCTGTAGGCAAATAAAGATACTCTGCACTGACCACACCCCTCTGTCGCTGACCACGCCCCCTCTGTCACTGACCACGCCCTTCTCTGTTTAAAAGACAATTTATTGTACACATTTTATTTGCAATTTTATACACTATATTAATATGAATGGGACCTCTTTTCTACTTGAGGCATTTTTCAAATTAGTTATTTGAGAATTTTCCTAGAATGAGCTGAGTTTTGACCATATTCAGTCATACCCATCTGCTCCCAGACTTCCCTACCCATCCAACTTTATGCCCGCTATGGCCAGTATTAAAGAAAGCCAGCCCCCCTCCCTTCGACTAGCCGAAGCTCCTTGGCTTAGGGATGGGACTTCATGTCGGACTCTTCCTCCTTGCTAGGGCTTAGGTTGAGCTTGCACAAGGCTGGTGCATGCTGTCAGATCCGCTTTAAATTCATGTGTGTGACTATCCTGCTGTCTCCTGAGGACACTGTTCTCTGTGTTTGTTCAGCACCTCTGGCTCCTGCAGTCTTTCTGCCCATTTTTCTGCTGTGATCGCTGAGCCTTTGGGAGGAGAGGGCACCATGTTTATGTTCCCTGTAGGGCTGAACACTCCACAACAGCCTCTTATGCTCTGCACCTTGGCCAGCTGCAGGCCTCTGTGTTAATCACTACCTACTTCAAGCAGAAGCTCCTCAGATGAGGGTAGAGAGATGCATAAATCTAAAGGTATAAAGAAGTCACGAGGAGTCGACTGGATACTATGTTCATTTAGTAGAATACTAGGAGGCTCTTCTTGAGGGCCTGTGACCAATTTAGCCAGAGATGCTCAGCCTGAAAATGATGCCAGCTGTGGGCTTCATCTCACGTCAGATGAGAACACAGTTATTACTCCTATGCTGTTTGCACCACTACTGCACCCGTGAGCATGCCGTGCCAGGATGGTGATTGTTGTAAGATCGATAACCACTTTCCTCCACCAGTAGCATATACAGAACCATCCAGCACTCTGAAAGCTAGCCAATAGAGACGGGGCTTCCAGGTCAGTAATGTTAATGTTCCTATATAATTCAAATACAAGCTTTTCAGCAATGGGGTCTTATTGTCAAGTTCTGGAGGGTAGCCAAGAGAATTGGCAACAACGTTTTAGATCTAGGGAAGCTAAGTGGAGCCCCAGACTACAAAAGTAGTCTTTGTATTTGTTAGCCAGTGGCATCTAGTGCCAATGAAGACACGGGTGAACCTTTATTGGGTAACTATATTCTCTCTCTGTCTCTCTGTCTCTCTGTGTGTGTGTGTGTGTGTGTGTGTGTGCGTGCGCGCGCGCGTGCGCGCGCACATGTTTGCATGTGTAGATTTCCATTTAATTGTTTTGAGATGAGATGTTTCTGGGGTTTCCATATCCTTTCCATATCCCCTCCTCTACCCGGCTTTCTCATTCCCATGCCAGTTTAACCCGTCCTGTTCCGTTCAGCCTCCTCAAGCTTTTTTTTTTTTTTGGTTTTTCGAGACAGGGTTTCTCTGTGTAGCCCTGGCTGTCCTGGAACTCACTCTGTAGACCAGGCTGGCCTCGAACTCAGAAATCCGCCTGCCTCTGCCTCCCAAGTGCTGGGATTAAAGGCGTGCGCCACCAACGCCCGGCTCCTCCTCAAGCTTTTACACCACTGCTTTGTACCTCCTGTCCCTTTAAAGCCCCGCACTGGGCTGCACTCCTCAGTGTTTTCCTGACCTCTTGTAAATGTTTTTTTCATGTAAATTGTAAATTTTTGTTCTTGTAAATTGTTTCCTGACAATTGTAAATGGTTTTTATTTTATTTTATTTTTAAAAACTTGTTTGTATATTGTGGTTATTTTGCCTGCATCTGTGTCTGTGCACCATGTGTATGCAGTACCCACAGAGGACAGAAGAGGGCATCAGATCCATTGGATCTGGAGTTACAAATGCCTGTGGATATTGGGAATCAAACCCAGATTTCTAGAATAGTCATTGCTCTTAAGTGCTCAGCCATCTCTCCAGCCCCATTTTGGTTTTTTCTTAATAGATGAATAATAGTTTGTTTGTAAGTGTATCACCTTTTCACTATCCACTCACTGATTCATGGGTATCTCGGCTGTTTCCGTTTCCTGACTGTTGTGACTGACGCAGGACTGTGCATGGACGAGTGGGCATCTCTGTAGCAGGATATGGAGTGCTTCGTGTATATGACCAAGAGTAGCATAGCCGAGTCACATGATAAATCTATTTATGGCTTTTTGAGGAAATGTTACACTGGTTTCCATGGTGACTGCACCAGTGTGCACTCCCCCATCAGTGAATAAGTGTCCCCCTTTCCCTACATTGATGACAGCATTTTCTGTCATTTGTTGGAAGAAGGGGGTAATCTTAGATGTTCTGATTAGGATAAGATGATTAGGAGGGTGTTGTCTAGTTCCACAGTTGCCATCTTTGATCAATCTCTGTCCTACCTTTCTGTCTACAAAAATCAAAGAGTGTCTTTTTTCCTTTGTCTCACAGGCGAGAGCAAGCAGTGGAAAAGAAGTATCCTGGCACCTACAAACGACATCCTGTCCGACCAATCATCCACCCAAATGCCATGGAGAAGCTCATGAAAAGGAAGGGTGTGCCTCACAAGGCTGGGGTGCAGACTAAGCGGTGAGCCCACTGCGACCATGCATCTGATATGACGCCCAGGAAAGGTGGTCTCAGAGTAGGGGTGGGGGGCATTTTGAGCTCACCAGCTGCATACTGGGCTGTAGATGAAACCACACAGGAAGATAAGGGAGAGCATGGAACAGACCCCAGAAGTCTCACTTTTACTCTCGAGGCACTTTGTCTTAGCACCACGTACAGGGAAGAGAAGCTTACGGCAAGGACAGGCAGACCTGTGTTGGCATCCAGCCCATGTCGCTCTGTCTCTTTCAACACCAGTATCCTCATGGGTAAATGGTATCATGTGGCACATGGGATTTCTTTCCATTCTTGTAACCCTCAGAAACAGACCTGAGTCATCCAGTTCTTGATTTTGACACAGTGATCTGTGCATTTTTATCAGTATGCTTACTTTGCTGCTGCTGCTATTGTTGTTGTTTTGTTGTTGTTGTTGTTGTTGTTGTTGTTGTTCTTCTTCTTCTTCTTCTTCTTCTTCTTCTTCTTCTTCTTTCTCCTCCTCCTCCTCCTTCTTCTCCCCTCCTCCTTCTCTTTCTCCTCTTCCTATTCCTCCTCCTTCTCCTCCTCTTCTTCCTCCTCATCCTCATCCTTCTCTTTCCCCTCCTCCTCTTCTACCTCCTCCTTCTCTTCCTCTTCTTTCTCTTCTTCCTCCTCCTCATCTTCCTCTTCTTTTTCCCCCTCCTCTTCCTCCTCCTCCATCTTCTTCTGCAGTTGTCCAGACTGGCCTCAAACTCAATGTCCTCCTGCCTCCACCTTTTAAGTAGCTAGGGTAGTAACATATGTATTTGATTGCACCCAGCTGTGAAGTTTGAATATCATGAAATCAACCTTTCGGGCACTGGTGTTCAAAATCAGGGTTTAACCTTTAAGAGATCACTCTTTCCCCCATTTACTTGCTGCTTGGTTGTTTGGTTGTTTGGTTGGTTGGTTGGTTGGTTGGTTGGTTGGTTGGTTGGTTGGTTGGTTTTTTGAGCTAGCATTTCTCTGTATAGCCCTGGCTGTCCTGGAACTCATTCTGTAGACCAGGCTGGCCTCAAACTCACAGAGATCCACCTGCCTCTGCTTCAAATGCTGGTATTAAAGGCATGCACCACTACTGCCTGGTTTCTTTTCTCTTTTCTAACACTTGCTTTATATTGGTTTAATCTCAGTAGTAGAGAGTGGAGATACATCTCTGTAGAGTGTAGGCATAGCATGCTTGAGGCCCAAGTTTGATGCCTAGCACCTTTGAAAACATCTTAAAATACCTTTCAGTCTTTTGGGAATTACCAAATGCCATTGAGCCTTATGATTCTCACATGCCAAAGAACTAGCTCCACCCCAGACAGGTTAATGGAAGGAAAGAACGTCCCAAGCCTGAGCTTGTAAGACTTGAACCAAATACAGTAAGAAAACAAAAAGGAGAAAACATGGGCCAAGAATGTGTTTTTAACTTTTAAGTACAAATAAGAAAGTAGCAGGGGGGTTTATGGCATTTTCATGCATGCTTAGCTCTCGTTGACCCTACCACTGTCTTTTCTCTTCCCCACCTCCCATATTCCTGCTCCCAACCCCTGCTTAAACCCTATCTCCCCTCCTGGCTCATAGAGATGTATTCTGTCCACCTCTCCCCCCCCATCCCCCCCACACACACACACACTCCTCTCCCCGAAAGCCCTTCCCCTGACTCTCTGGGGCCTCTTCCTAGTTTCCTGACCTCCACACATGCTCACTGGCATGTAAATACACGTGTCTACATCTGAAGCCGGGATCCACATATGACATAGAACATATTTGTCTTTGAGCCTGGGTTACCTTAATAGTTTTCAGATCCATCTCTTTTCCTGAATTTTCCATAATTTCATTTTTCTTTACAGCTGAATAAAATTCTGTTATGCACATGTAGTGCATTTCCATCACCCTGTGTTCTGTTGATGGGTCACGAGGCTGCAGTAAACATGTGTGGACATGATTCTCTGTAGTAGGGCACGCGGTCCGTCAAGTATTTCCACAGGAGAGGCAAAACTGGTCATGTGGTGACTCTAGCTGTAGCTCTTTGAGGATCTCCTTGGTCTCCACCACAGCAGCACCAGTTTACACTCCTGCCAACGATAAATAAGTGCCTCCTCACAGCCTTGCCAGCAGCACTGGCTGCCATTTGTTTATCTTGATGAGAATCACTGACTGAAGTGAGAAGGAACTTCAGAGTAGTTTTGGTGTGTGTGTGTGTGTGTGTGTGTGTGTGTGTACAGATGTGCACAGGTGTTCAGCTGCATATATATGTACATATAGAGAGGAGAGGTCATTCTTGACGTGTTCCTCGTGACATCTACATTGGTTTTTGGGGGTTTTTTGTTGTTTGTTTGCTTGATGTTTGTTTTGAAACAGGGTCTCACACTGGCCTAGAGCTCACTAAATAGGCTAGGCTGAATCTACCTGTCTCAGCCTCTTCCTTCCCCTAGCCCCACTCAACTCCACTCCAAGCTGAGGTTCCTTTTTTTAAACAAGGGTGGTGGGGATCAAACTCATTTCCTCAAGTTTATGTGGCAAGCACTTTGCTGACTGAGCCACTTCCTTTTGACCACTTCAGAATCTTCATTGTCCAGTCTTCCTTTGAAGATATTCTATTCAGCTCCTTACCCTATTTATTTTAATTTGATCTCTTCCTGTTTTTGGGGGGGCTCTTTGTTTTTCTCCACACTGACCCCTGTCAGATCTATAGCTGTTCTGAAGGCTTCATTCAGTTACCTTGTTTCCTGCATTGTGGAGACACTTTAATTTCATGAGGCCCCACTTGTCAGTGTTGCTTTATTTCCTTAGTGCTGTGCAAAAGTGCACATTCTAGCTTAGAACTCTCCGGTCCTAATGTCTAATAACCATAAAAGTGCACGTTCCAGGATAGAACTCTCCCGTCCTAACATCTAATGACCACATGGTGAACTAATTCCAGGCTTCTGTTTGCTTATCGTCCTGACCATCTTCTGCTCACTGGCTGAGAAGCTGCTTTCACAGATAGCTGGCACAACCCTCGTTTTAGTCTTTTGTGGTACTAATTAGGGACAGCTCACCTACCAACTCTTCTCTGCCTACAGTTTTAAGACCAAGTGTGCCCAGGAAGCAAAAGGGACTATGTAACTTAAAACTGTGAGTTGAGCCGGGCAGTGGTGGCGCACACCTTTAATCCCAGCACTTGGGAGGCAGAGGCAGGTGGATTTCTGAGTTCAAGGCCAGCCTGGTCTACAGAGTGAGTTTCAGGACACCCAGGGCTATTGTCTCTGTCAGAGATGGAAGTGTTAGATTATTTAGATGGTTAAGTCATTTCCAAGTTGGAGATTTGGAGACCTTGGGAGAGAAGTTGGAGAGAAAAGAAAAGGTCTTCTCAAACTGTTTCCCATCAGTCACCATCTGAAGCCCAAATTCCAGTTTACCATTTAGTCAAAAACTAGAAGGGTGTTGGGTTCCATTTACTTTTTGTTGCTATGATAAAACATTGACCAAAACCAACTTGAGGAGGCGGGGTTGTCTTACAGCCCAGGAAAGCCTCAGAAGGAACTTGAGAAGGAACCTAGAGGCAGGAACTCAAGCAGAGACCCTGGAGGAATAGCACTGACTGGCTCGTCCCCAGGCTCACATTCAGCTGCCTTTCTTACACAGCCCAGGCTACACTTGTCTAGGAATGCCTTGCCCACAGTAGGCTGGGCTCTTCCACATTAACAGTGAAGAAAATAACTCAGTTATACCCATAGGCATATCTAATGGAGGTAATTCTTCACTTAAGAGTCCCTCTTGGGACGATGTGTCAAACTGACAACCAAGATTGGCTGCCATGGTTTCATGGTACAGTCCTCCCAGCCTGTCTCCCAAGACTTCAGTAAGTGCATAGAAGTCTCAGGTGGGGAAAAACTGTCCCAGAGTCAAAGACTCCAGGTCAAAGAATCATCTCAGCTTGGTGATGACAAGCCACTCCACTGTTATACCCAATGGCACTCTGAAGTTGTAATCACTGTGATGCCATGAGGCAGGCACTTTACGTACATGAGAAATTTTGCAGGCTCCCCCTTGTGAGGTTTGTGGGTCTGTGTCCCCACTTTCTCCTCAGCTCTCCTTTGGATGCCCCACAGCCCGTTACCATGCAAGCGCATGCTACCCAGCTCTGGAGAGCTCCCTTGTCTCAGTAGAAGCCCGTGAAACTCTCACCCAGGTCCCCTCTACAGCACAGGCTGACCAGCAACACTGTCTCCCGTGCTCTGGGGCTGGCATAGTGGCGTCTCGGATGCCTCGGCTGAGCTAGGAAGGACTAGGGCAGCATGCAGAAGGGCTGCTGCCTGCCTGCTTCCAACAAGGGCCACCACATCCGGTGCCTCGTAATCAGCTGAGAGAGTATTTCTGCTGTTTATAAATGGAATGTGTGGACCTTCCAACTCTAAAAGTTCCTCTTGCTTTGTGTGTTGTCTGGTCCTAGACACAGAGCACTGCTCAGGAACTGCTTGCTTACCTGTGGGCTCAGATCTACTTCCATGCTCTGGCTCCCCCCACAACCCCCGCCCCCCCCCCCAAATGTGACCCTCATGGCTGGTCCTGTAGCACTGGAACACATTGAGTGAGGCTTCCTCCCATTAGGATAAAGTAGAATGTTAGGTTGGAGACATGGCCTATTTGGTAGCGTACTCTTATGACAGTCACAAAGTCCCAGGTTCGGTTCCCAGCATGGTATAAACAGCCACAGTGACACATGCCTGCAATCGCAGCAATTAAGAGGTAGAGCAGGATAATTAGCTCAAGGTCATCCTCAGCAAAGTTCAAGGCCAGCTGGGGCAGGGAACCCAGTCTCAGAAGGGAGGAAGAAGCAGACAGAGGTCTACTGTCTCTTCTCAGCAGCCCTCTTTTGCTGCCTCTGCCTAACTTCCTGGGTTCCCTTTCCCTCCCCTTTGCCGCCAGCCTTTAGGACCATTGAGTTCCTGCAGTAAATAAGATCCCCTGCTAGGACCAGTCATATACAAAGATGGATAAAGCATAGTCCGTGAGACCATGTCCAGGCCGAACTCGTTAAACAGTTTAGACCTTGCCTGTTGAGCCTGAGGTTTGTTCTGTGGTACCATACCTTTCCTTTGTGATGGACAGCATGCCCAGGTGCATCATTAGTCTGATGTCTGATGTGAGCATGCTCCTATACCTTTCCATGTCAGTTCCAAGCTGACAGTCAAGATCACAAGGAAGACATTAAGGACCTTGGGGGACAGAACTCTGAAGAATGAGTGCAGAAGTTAGCAACTCAGAATCCAGAGAAATAAAAGCTACCAGTAAGACAGCTTAACTGGTAAAAGAACACAAAGTTGATGACCTGAGTTCAATCCCCAGATCCCATGATGGAAGGGGCGGGCCAACTCCCCGAATGCTGTTCTCTGGCCTTTATACATGTACTGTGGAACATACACACATACACACACCAACCTATATACTCTCCACAATAATAAATTTATTTAAATTAAATAGTTTAACTTAAAAATAAGAAATCACTGTAAGGGAACATCTAGATTGTTTCCAGTCTTTTGTTGTTTTGAACATCCAACATTAAACAGCTCTCTTGTGTCCATCTGTGGCCTCCAATGGATAAATCCCTGTGTCTGTGAGGGCTGACTGAAAGGGTGTATGAATGAAGCCAGGAAGGTGGCTCGCTCTGATAGCTCCAGGACCTGGGAGGCTGAAGCAGGATGATTGCCACGAGTTTGAGACTAACCTGAGCTACGGAGTAAGACACTCTCTCAAACAAACATACATACAATAACAACAAAGGTTTTGGGGCTGAGGGTGTAGCTGAGCAATAGGATGCAAGACACTGGATTTGATCCCCAACATTGCAAACTTATAAAGTACTGTAAAGCTTGGCATATTTAACCCCAGTATTAAACATGTTTTGATGTGTTTGAAACAAATCTTTTCTCCTTGCCAGGCCAGACCTCTTGCGATCCGAAGGCATCCCTAGTACAGAAGCGGTTCCCACTGCATCCCCTCTGTCTGGAAGTCCCAAAATGTCCACCGCAAGCAGCAGGAGCCGGTACCGAAGCAAACCACGTCACCGCCGAGGGAACAGTAGAGGCAGCCACAGCGACTTCGCAGCAATCTTGAAAACTCAGCCCACCCAGGAAAATTCACCCCACCCCACCTACCTACACCACACTCAGGCTCAGTGTGCTTCTGTCCATCAACATAATCCTCTCCAGCAGCAATACCAGCAACCCCCTCCTACCCTGCCTCAGAGCCGCCATCCCAGACTCAATGCGCATGGGCAGGACATTGCAACCTGCGCCAATAACCTGAGGTACTTTGGCCCAGCAGCAGCCCTACGGAGTCCACTCAGCAACCATGCTCAAAGACAGATGCCTGGCTCTAGCCCCGACCTCATCTCCACAGCCATGGCAGCAGATTGCTGGAGAAATTCTGAACTTGACCAAGACCAAGTTGGACCCTGGGGTTGCTGTCAGGCTGAACCCTATGATCCCTGTTTCCAGTGCAGGCCAGAACATTCTGGGTCTTTAGAGCTTCCCACTACTGAGCCAGTGGGGAGGAGCCCAGACCGGTCCAGTTCACCAGCGCACACTCCTCTTTCAGGAAATGCCCAAGGCTCTGAGAGAACGGAGGCAAACGGATTCAATGGCTGTCAGTCTGGTATTTCTCATCAATTCACACCCCCAATGCTACCTCAAAAGACACGGCCCCTTCAGAAGGTAAGGTTTAACAAGAGCAGACTGTCTCTGCCATCAAAGGATGTCAGAGACAGTCATGTGACGCACATTATGAAATAGGACATTTAAAGATGTGCATTGGGAAAAGACTTTCCTTACACAGGACTTCAGTAGTGGGCCAGGGAGTTCATTTGGGGGATTACTGAACTGGGAGACTGGGATAACCATATTTTAAAGACATAGTCAACAAGTTTGGACACTGTTGTCCTAGAACTCCAGTCTGAGCGATGTCACAAGGAAGTTCAGGAAATGGAGGTTCCTGGTGTGCCATCGCAAACATGATCTTGGAGAAGTCACACAATAAACTGTCATCCAGCATTTCCTGCATCCATTTGACTATCCAGCCCTCTAAAACTTGTGCTTCTAATCCCCCTTGGCACTAATGCTTTTTACAATATTCTTTAGAAAACATTAACAACCATCTTGACCCAGCTAGTTCTAAGTTGTAACCCATTTGTCTCCTCTACTGGCTGCCTGGCAGTCCTCTGTGGAGCTAGGGATTCTAAGCTTGGGAGTCAGACAGTTCAAAGTGAGGGTTCTGCACCTAGCACCTCTGTGAATCTGCCACTGTCTATACGAAGGCCAATAGTGGACTCAGCTATGCTTCTTGATTTGAAGACTATGTGGATTCATGTCCAGAATAGTATCTGGAATTCAGCCTGCTTAAAAAGTTACATTGTCTTGCTACGGTTTCTATCAAAGATTGTTGTGAGAAGTATTTGGAACATGTAAACGTGCAATTCTGAACATTGCTTTAGCTCATTGTCACTGTTGAGAAAAGGAAAGGAAAGCTGAGTGTGTTTGGTCAACTGGATACTTCATGAGAAAGGAGTGGAGGCTGTGACTACATACTGTCTCAGATCTGTGTGTCTGTCCACACATGCCACTGCTGCTGCCTGAGCAGAGGTTCATGTGTGCCGTCAGGTGATGCACTTGGTGTGAGCTAATTCATTCTGCAACTCCCTAACTCCTGGAACCAGTAACAAGAGTCCTTCCATTTAAACTTTACAGGATGGCTGGTTGGTTAGTTGATTTGGTCTGGTTTGGTTGAGTCTGGGGATGAGGGACTGGGAGTTGGAAAGACAGAGTCTTGCTGTATAGCTCAAGCTGGTCTCAAACTCAGAATTCCCCTGTCTCAGCCTCCTATGTGCTAGGATTATAACATACACTGTAGCTGGTCTTTGCTATTTTGTGGGTTCTTTTTCCCACCCTTTGTCTGCCTTCTTCAGGTTTCTCCTCTTAACACTATTTAGGAAGAGACAAAAACCAGAGGGAGAAAGAAATTAGAAAAATCCCTGAGTCTAGTTTCTTTCCTCTTGTTTATTCTTTGAGTACAATTACTAACAAACCACAACCAACCCCCTCACTGAATGATGAACAATCACCCACCCTACCTATCGGGGCTCTGGCATTTATATACCCTCTGAAAAGTTTTCAGAATTCCAGATGTCACACAATTGCAGAAATTATCTGCAGCTGGCAAAACCATGCTTCTTCTGCTAGAGCACGAGGCAAATCATAGTCAGCTGCTTCAGACAGTCCAAGGCAGCCCCACATCCCTCCCTATACCTAAGATTAAAAACAAAAGCACATTCTTACAATATCTTTGAGGTTTTTAAAGAAGCCAAAATTCCAAATTGTCACTACAATATCCCCCCATACCCATCTTGGTTTGTTTGATGGCAGATGCCTTTGCCCCCAGCCGTCTTGCCAGCCTTGACCTAGTTCAACGCTTTTTATCTACATTATTCTATAGCCATTGCAACGACCAATTTTAAAACATCTTCATCAACCTCAAAAGAAACCCACATCTTTTCTTAGTCGTTCCACATCGTACGTGCCTTTGAATGACCTCGCTGCCGTTGTGATGCCGTGTGTGGCTCTGCAGCCCCGAGCACACAGCACATTCAGCTTTGTTGGAACTGCACACCCCACAGACACTCAGCCTCTCTTTCCAAAGATGCACTTCAGTGGGTGTTCTAATACAACTGTTCATCTTGACAATGAGGACAACTCTATGCCTGTCTTTCCTATTAAAAACAAAACAACAACAAACCAAACATGTCAAAAATACAATGAATACGATTGTGATATTTTAGAACAGGCTTTTAAAAATGTAAATTACCCTCAACCTTTGGATCATTCCCACTGGCTCAGGGGTGGGACCCTCTAAGCTCCCAGGAGACTCTGTAATCCAGGGTATTGTAGTGCTGGGGTGAGAGCATTGATCTTACCTGTGGTTGATTTTCTGCAGTTGGTGTCAGATGAGATCTTCCCCTTGGGGAAGATCAGCTGTCAGCCGAGCACTTAGACAGCTCTTCATGTCAGCCACAGCCTGCAATCCTCTCAGTGGTCTCAGCCAGAGCACTTTGTCTCCACCAGCATGTGGACTCAGTAAAAATGCCTGGAGACTCCCCCCGCCTCTCCCTCCCTTTTTTTAAGTTGGAAAGTAATGACACGCATTTGTGTGATTGCACCTTCAATAAACTGCTGTACTGGAGTTGAGTATGAACGAGGTACAGTCTGGGGTTTAAACACTGTATGTCTTGATGTAGCTGTAGTATTAGTGATGAAACAGTTGCTATAGAAACAGGAAAGCACTTGCTGGGCTTTGCAGAACTAAAAGCACCTAGGTGGAATTTCTATGAAAGACCCTAGAACCACACTTGTCCAACAGTTACAGGACAGTGTCCCAAATCCATGACCTCACTGGCTTCCTCTCTGGGACCTCTACCTCCTGAAGGCAAAGAGGAAGTCGTGTCTTCTAGCACCTGGCCAAGGGCCTATTGTCATGGACACAGAGCACACTGCTGCTGAATGGGTGGATGTGGATGTGTTGGTTTGGGCTGCTCTGTTTTGATATTGGGGAGTTGTTTGTTTTATCTGGGAGCTGCTTTATGGTTTTTGTTGTTTGTTTTGAGACAGTGTTTGACTAATTAGTAGGCCAGGAACTCACTATACCTGAGAGCTGTCTGCATCCACCTGCCTCAGCCTTTTGAATGGTAGGATTCCATTTGTGAGCTACCCTACCCAGATGTGGATGGACATGTTTAAAGAGGCCTTAAGCAGGGTATCAGTAACCTTCTCTGGATGAAGATTAAACCTGTGAGAGGCAAGGAGGGATAGGGAAGAGGGAAGATTCTAAAACCAACAAAGCCTTTCTCTCCTTGTCCTCCTCAGAGTGGAGATGACTCCTCAGAAGAGGAAGGAGAAGTGGACAGTGAAGTAGAATTTCCCCGACGACAGAGGTAAGGCCTGCACGAGCTGTGTTCGGTGTAATGAGAATACCCTGCATGTGCTACCCCTGGCTCAGCCAGAGGCCCTCTGCAGCCACCAGACATGGAAACTAAACCAAGTGCTGATATCTTCCCATCACCATGTCTGAAAGTTGCCTCTGCACAGGATGTCATGGGTCATCAGATTCATGTCCAGAGAACTTCACAGTGAGGAGCAGAGTACAGACCCACTGTCACACTGCAGAACACAAAGTCTTCTTTGGGAGGAGTGGTACTGGTTTGCGGTGACTGATGGTTTCCAATGGGCCTCCTTGAGATAGGCTGTTCATGCTGCTGGAGTCAAGTATCACACTCAAGAGTGTTTATGGAACATTTATTTCTTCCAGTCACGGAAGCCGGAAAGCCCGAACTCACAGGGGTGGCGATTCCCATCCCACTAGGCACAGCTTGCTCCCTACCTTGCAGATAGCCACCTCTTCCTGTGTCCTCACATGGGAAAGATGGGTAAATAACAGAGTGTGGGAGGGCACAATTCAGTCCACAGCTCCTCTCTACTTCTGTATATGTTTCCTACCAAGCTTGACCTTCAGTCTTCCTCTGGGTCTGGAGGTCAGTTTCCTGTCACTCTGGGTAACAGATAAGGCGGGAAGAGACTCATGCTCTGCTTACATTTGCCTGGTTTCCCTGTTTGCAGGCCTCACCGCTGCATTAGCAGTTACCAGTCATACTCAACATTTAGCTCCGAGAACTTCTCTGTGTCTGATGGAGAGGAGGGCAACACTAGTGACCACTCGAACAGTCCCGATGAATCAGCCGACAGACGGCAGGACCACCTGGCAGAGGCCCTGGACGACCTGCTGTCCCAGACACCCGAGGCCCCCATCGAGATCTCCTCCCACTCAGATGGGCTGTCTGACAAGGAGTGTGCTGTTCGGCGCGTGAAGACACAGATGTCCCTGGGCAAGCTGTGTGCCGAGGAGCGCGGCTACGAGGTGGGCACCTCTCATTCCTCACTCCACTGTGCCGTCTGGTTGTTCTGCGGTTAGAGTATTTTCCTAGTTTGCTCTCTGTTGCTATGATACATACTATGACCAAAAGCAACTTAGGGAAGAAAGGGTTTATTTCAGCTTACAGCTCACAGTCCATCACTGAGAGAAGCCAAAGCAGGACCTAAAGCAGAGCAGGAGCCTGGAGGCAGGGCCTGAATGAAGCAGGGGCCATAGAGAAAGGCTGCTTGTTCCCATAGCTTGCTCAGCTTGCTTTTTTTTTTTTTTTTTTTTTGGTACAGCCCAAGTCCAACTGCCCAGGGGTGGTCACCACTATCAATCAAGAAAACACTCCACAGACTTGCCTACAGGCCAGTCTGATGAAAGCATTTTCTCTCTCTCTCTCTCTCTCTCTCTCTCTGTTTTTTTTTGTTTTTTTGTTTTGTGTGTTTTTTTTGTTTGTTTGTTTTTTTGTTTTTTTGTTTTTTGTTTTGTTTTGTTTTGTTTTGTTTTTCAAGACAGGGTTTCTCTGTGTAGCCCTGGCTGTCCTGGAACTCACTCTGTAGACCAGGCTGGCCGCGAACTCAGAAATCCGCCTGCCTCTGCCTTCCAAGTGCTGGGATTAAAGGCGTGTGCCGCCACCACCCGGCTGAAAGCATTTTCTCAATTGAGGTTTTCTCTTCACAAATGACTCTAGCTTGTGTCAAGGGGAGAGGGGGAACCTAACCAACACAAGTATGTTCATGCCTCAGGGGTTTTATAATTTTTATTCAGTAGATAAAGTATACACTGTCTCCACAAAGTACATGAAGGTGTGTAGTCTCGGGGCTCCCTGAATAAAGGCAGTGTCTCACAAATGAGGCAGAGACATGGAATGTTGAAGAATCCTTACCTCCTCACTCCATCTTCCAGTCCCATTAAGGGACTGAGTATATTTCTGTGCACACCAGGCTCTCCTCGGAAAGACATTGCCGCAGAACAGAAGACACTGTCTCTTATGTAGACTAGTACAGCCTTTGGAGAGTCAGGAAAGTATGGTGCTCTTCACTGTAAAGCCTACTAGACTCAGACCGCCTAGATGCAAGCCCCATCACTCTACCTACTGTGTGACCTTGAGCAAGTTGCTTACCCTCTCTGAAGGTCAATCTCCTTACCTGTAAGATGTGTGATTTCTATCAAATCTGTGAAGAATGATCTCTTTCAGCAAGTGAGTTGATCAGATTAACAGTGAGTGGTACCTGGGGCACTGGAATGCTCTGGGAATGAGGATGTGGGGACCTGCTACAGGGCACCTCCACTGTCAGCATCACCAACTTTATATAGCTATGTTCTCCATGCAACCCCAAGAACAGGCCCAGCCTCGTTTATCTTTGTCAGCTCCTATAGCATGAGTAGTGTTAAACTCGCCTTCAGTGAGGGCTGTAGTGAGCTGACACATGGAAATGTTCCGCATGCTGTCGCTGACGGTTGTGGAAGAGAATTAAGAGCTCTTGTCTGAACTTTGCAGAATCCTGTGCAGTTTGGAGACTCAGACTGTGACTCTTCAGAGGGCGAGTGTTCCGACGCCACAGTTAGGACCAGCAAGAACTACAGCTCTGCCACCTGGTGACAAGGGCTCTCCATCAGGTCTTAAGACTGGCAATCTCCTCTCCAGCAATAGACTCCTCCCTCCTTCATCTGTCTGGGAGGAGTGGCCCAGTCCCAGAAACAAGCCACAGTGACAGGAACATGAGACTTGTCAACTCTCTGGGAAATACCCAAATGAAACTACGTCTCACTGAGCATTTCAATCAAGAATGGCAGGGATCTATTGTACTGAATTCTCCAGCTACTGTAACATTGATATTTATTTTTGTTGGACATTTTAACACTTTGTATTGTAAAGAGTGAACTATATATGATACAGACACAATAATTTCTTTACAAAAAAATTAAGGAAATGTTGCTCTTAGGAGCAACATTTGGAATTTGTGGGTCCAGGTGTCACTGTCACTTGAACATGGGACCGGATCTTTCATCCATGTTGAAGAGTTGTAAGGGGACATGTTAAACATTGAAAACACAAGCCAAAGGATCACAGCCACATTAAGGTCAATTGGCTTGTCCATTCGAAGGATGGAAACGACCTGGAGGTTGAGTGATCTCATAGCACCACTGCCGTGGAAGGCATGTGCTTCCTGTAGGAGGAAAGAGCACACAGAGCTATAAGTGCACATCTGGAAGCCATTTTGTTTCTTGAGCGTTAAGCAGATCCCGGCAGTAAGAGCTTCAGCAGCATCAGGTCCTGCCCTCAGCACATGCTTCCCCTTCAGTGCCGCCATTTTCATGCCCCTGATCAGCGTGTTCTTCCAGCAGTGCCATTTCTCCCAGGTAGCTTCCTTTCTTTCCACCTGTTGGCCACTTCTTTTAGGAAGGGGAAAGGGTCCTGAAGGAGATAAAGGGGTGAGTGAGAAAGCATCTGTGACATTAGAGAAACTAGCCTGTAAAAATTCCTTCTGGAGATGCCTCTATTCTGATATATAAGCAAGACAGTGCAACCCCTCTCTGACCCAGGTTGTCTACCTCCCGGAATCACACAGAAGGCAGCTAGGATGTGTGTATCCAGTGTCCAATCCCAAACCATCTTTATTTTGTTCATGATCTCATTTTAGCTTGGAAGCTTTGGTGGCTGTCTATCAATCACTGTAGCATAAAAGGCTAAATTAGCAGCTCATAGAAGGTGACGCCCCTCACCGCATTTTTGTTAAATGCTATCTGTAAAATATGGTAGGTTTGTTTTATTTGTTTGTTTTCATTCTGAATCACTGCGGTTTTGTTTAATTGGGTTAGGAAATTTGTAGAAGGAACAGCTGATGCTAGACAGGAATTAGAATTACTTTAGTTTCTCAAAAGCATGTGAATCTTCCTGTGTCTAGGGTCCTGGGCTATGAAAGGTACCCCGAGGTGCTTTGTGGAGCCTTGGCTTGAAGCAGGAAATGTCTCATAGTCCCCTGGGGGCTGGGTCACAGGTGGGCACCACCATGCCTGGCTTAAAGATGTTTCATCCAGAATTTATATACACACACATTGGCCTGATTCCTGTCTCAGTGCAGGCTTCTGCCAAGCATTGCCCTGCATTCTGATGTTGCATCCTGTAAGGATGTTAGGTATTAAGACATTCCAGCCCCAATGGAAACAGTGCCCCTGGGCCGGGTGTCACTCACTGACTGCATCAGCCAAAATGACGTGCAGGAGGGACTCAGAGCCAGTCTTACGTTGGACCCCTCCTTTGTTTACACTTTATGTTGAGACATTGATTTTAAAACTTAATCTATAATTTTCGCTCATTGGAAAGATGAAGGAACATGTACTTAGAAAGCAGTATTGTTTTGTTAAATTATTCCGTTTTGTATGAACCGTAGCAGGGCTACACAAGAGCTTAAGTTATGGCATTGTTATCCTTGTGTTTACTTTATGCCGTCATCATTTTCTGTTGACCAGAAGGTGTGGCTTATGATGTAGCACAATGACTGTTTACTGCTAACCGTGAATTATTGTGGACTTTGTGGTCCTAAGTGAAGGCTGGGGATGGAGCTGCCCTTTGGCACTCCCAGCATTCCTCAGTGTTTTCCCTGGTCTCCTGAATACTGCAGCAATGGCCTGAGGAGGTGGGCTCTGCCCTGACACCCAACGAGTACACTGTGATTTTTTTTTTTACTTGATTGTAAAAGCTCCTGAATATGACCAAGTGATCAACAAGTAGTTCAAAGGCTTCAAAAGTTACAAACTTTCTAAAGTGTCTTAGAATAAAATCATGGGACTGTAAGAACAGCAAAAAAAGATTGAATGGTCAGACGGCAAGACAAAACATCTCTTTGAGGACTCATGAGGTAGTTTCAAGAGTGGACAGAGAACTGGTCACCATCTCCTTCCTACTGAGTCCCACAGAGAGACTAGAAGAGACATGTACAACACCAGCAGGATATGCTTCTGTGACTGCCTCAGGTCCCATTCCTTAGAATTAAGACTCTTCCAGTCCCACACAAAGCAGGAGCAGCTGTCTGTCCTGTGCACACTGTTAGTGACAACAGTGAGCTCTGAAGAGCAGCTTCTGCCTGCACCATTCAGTGTCCTCCCAGAAAACCCACCCAGTACCTCAGCCTTCATCAGCATTCTGCGTTCCCACCCTGCCTGTGTGGCACACTAAGGCCGCCTTAACTGGATTCACCGTTACGGGATGCCATGATATGCCAGGGATGTGGTATTTGAGTCCATTCACTGTATCGTCCAGATGGGAGTGAAGTCCACACTTCTGTAGTAGAGTTAATGAGGTTTCAGAAAAAAAAAAATGGTTCTAAACAAGGTTTAAAGGGAAGAACAGTTCTACCCCACCTGCCATGTAGGAGACAGGAAATACAAACTGTGTTTCCTTAAAACATTATCGTCATCCGAAGAACCTCGAGTGGAGAGATCAGGGAACGTAAGAGCCAATTCTTCAGTGCTGTTAGATGCCGCCATGCTTTGGTGCTTTGAGAATCCTTGCCAGACCAATTTGAAGCTTCAGCACTTACTGTGAGATGGATGGCTCGTTCTTTGGCCGGCTGTTTTTGACTGACTACTAAGATGAGTTTCATTTTGTATTGCAATCAAGCACTGGATCTTTCTCTTTTTCCTAGATCATGTCCCTAAGTAAAAATTGCTCTTAAAATAATAGCCTAGCACAGTAATGGAGAAGCCTGCGTGCACTTTAAAACATTCCCCACCACCACTAAGTTCAGAGCTTGCTGCAGGACTGGGGGCATTCTGCCCAGGACAATGAAGATGATGGTTTAAGGTGACTTATGTGGCATGCTTGAAGACTGAGTAGTTTAAGCCTTTAGTTCCACCAAGTTAATCCTGGAATTAAAGTCATTTTGAGTCAGTACTGTCTAGTGATTATTCAGGGCCATTTTGTTAAATTGTTCCCCTAACCTGCTCTGAGTGATGGAAGCAATGGCACTGGAGTTCCTTGTTACTAACGGAGGCTTGTCAGTGCTTCCCACAAGGTAGCCCTGACATCTTCCCCATGTTCCCCCACAAGGTAGCCCTGACATCTTCCCCATGTACCCCACAAGGTAGCCCTGAAATCTTCCCCATGTTCCCCCACAAGGTAGCCTGACATCTTCCCCATGTTCCCCACAAGGTAGCCCTGACATCGTCCCTGTGCTCCCCACGAGGTAGCCCTGACATCTTCTGTGAGAATGTGTTCCAGTTGATCCAGTGGTTTACTTTTTTTCTTATGCCCTTATGTCTCAAATGTTTTTAATTATATATTTTTTAATTCTTTGAGAATTTCATACATGTAAGCACTGTGCTATGATCATATTCACTCCATAACCCGCTATATACCACCTAAGCCAGCCTCCTCTCAACTTCAGGCTTTTGGATTGTTGTTTTGGTAATTCACCAAGTCCAGCTAGTGCCACCCAGACATGTGTGTGGCCGTCCACTGGAGCAAGGGACACTAACAGCAGACCACGTCCACAAAGGTGTGATTTTCCCTCCCCCAATAGCTGTCAACTGCCAATAACTCTGCAATAAAGAAAGTACCAGAGATTTCCTTCCCACATCAAATTCTCTTTTTAAGACATTCCTAGCTGGGTGTGGTGGCACATACCTTTAATCCTAGCTCTGGGAGAGGCAGAGAGGCAGACTCTGTGACTTCAAGGCTAGCCTGGTCTACATACAAGCCAGGCAGAGTGACTTGGTGAGACTCTGTCTCAAAAATTAATAATAATAATAATATCTAAGGGATTCCTGCCCCGCCCCACATATACTATGTTTATTTCTTGAAACCAAACTACCATATTTCACCATGCTGCACCTCTACCCTAAACGCTGTGGTCTGCGTATGCGCGCCCTCTTGCTCCCTGCTGATCCCTGCTACAGCCTCAGAGCAGGGCATCACTCACACCTTGCTGGAATTGGTGTACAAAGTCTGTATTGACCATTTGCGATCTTGAGTCCCCTGATGGGCAAGTACAGGGCCACGCCAAGGGTCTCCTTATGGATCTCCAAGGGGACCCAGCAGGGTGTGCCATGACAGGCGAAGGGCCACTTGCCACCAATCCCATCTCTACCCACACTGAACTGTACCGATGAGCACACTCTTCCTGTCTGAACAGAAGGTTCAGGTGTGCCATCCGTTACTTGTTTCCTCCCGAGACGATGTGAAAAATGATGTGATATTTTTATCAAGACTTTTCTTCAACTGTCAGTGTGGACTCAGTACCTTTCCAGGCAGCAAGCTTTTCTTTGCTGATGCCATAGAACAAATGTCCCAATCTGTTCACCTCCCTCTAGACTGGCCCACTGGATCCATAAATTTGCTTATCTGCTTGGCTCAATTGGTACAGCAAAAGCCCGTTTAAACAAGAATGAGCTGAACTAGGCTGCTAAGTGGAAGACCCGGTGGAACCTAGGACATTTCTCAGGGACAGTGGCTAAAGAGGGTAGCTCTCAAAAACAGAACTAGGTGAGGCTTTGAGCAATATCACATAGCAACGGAGTGATGGAAGGATTTCAGCCAGTGCCACACCCACAGATGGCAAGGCCACTGTAAGGAAGCTTCCAGGAGAACCACAGCCCTGCTTCCCAGGGCCACTGTACAGCACTAGGGGTGGATCAGCGGCATCTGGCCCTATGCTGCTCTCTGGTGATCATGGCTCTCCCATGGCTACAAGCTAGAGGGCGCAGCCACATGTGAGGGGTGGGGTGGCCACATCTAGAGCTCCACTTCCCAGAGGATGGGGAAACCCTTTGAGTCTTTTTTTTTTTTATTGTATGTATATGTCTGCCTTCTCTTTCGCCTGTCTCTCTCCCATCTATCTCTCCTCTCTCTCTCTCTCTCTCTCTCTCTCTCTCTCTCTCTCTCTCTCTCAATAATGTGAGTTCCTACTGATTGAGAGCAAACAAATTTCTTTCTAATATTTAAGTCTCAGAATGAACCCCCGAGTCTCTCTCCCGTGGCCTCAGCTCCCGGGCCCCCCCCACCCCACTCCATGTCCTTTTCAGATATCGGCTCTGGCTTTGTACTGAACAGCAATGGGAACAAGAATGATTATGAAAACAAACCAATGCATGAAATTAAACAAAAAGTATACCTTATGTTTTCTGGTCCTCTCTTTTCCTAATGGGGATGTTTGTCCTACAAGCTGTCCTGCCAGGATGTCAGGGAAAGGCAGGCTGTCCTGCCAGGATGTCAGGGAAAAGCAGGCTGGGTTCTGCAGCAGGATCCTGTTTCAGGGACAGCCACTCCAGTGTGGTTTCTGCTGTATCTTGAGTGTTTCCATAAAGGCCCAGGCAGGCCCTCCGAATCTTCCTGAGCATCCTGCTGCCCTTCCTGCAGCTGCCATTGTCAATGACATCACTCTTAAAAGAAGCCAAGAGAGGGAAATGGGAAGCTGGCATAATTCTGTCATTCTGGGAGTGAGAAGCTAAGCGAGCCTTTTGGATTGTACTTTTTCAGTCGTTCTGCTCTTCTGTTAAGGGCAGTTGTTAGTCTGCAGCATGTACAGACATGTTCTTATAGAATCTGTCTTCAATGCAGAACATTTATATTTATGGATCTGGGAAATCTCATCTCCTGGGAGCTCATACCTGATAAGGCACACTTGTCCAAGATCCTGGGGACACACATGGGGGAGTCTCAAAGGGGATAAAAAAGGTACATGTGCAAAAGGAGAAAAGTCCCTCTTCTCTCGCTCCTTCTCTATTCCAACATACTACAGAACCAGTCCTCAAAGCGCAATCTCCACCTCCCCACACCCTCATTAGAAAGCCTTCTCTTAAAAAGAAACTTTTTTTTTTAAATGAAAGAAAAGCCATGGTGTGGAAATCCACTCTTACTGTAGAACCTGAGAATGCCCCAGAATTCACACAGCACAGCAGGCCTAGAAAACCTTGACAAGACTCTCAGCGGAGCCCAGGCTTGAGACAAACACAGCAGCCCACAGGTGGTGGCTTAGAGGGCAGTTCTGCTAAGTGCTTGTCATGAATTGTTCCCACAAGGCCCAAGGCCACAAAGCAATCAGCTCAGGTGCCCAGCTGGAAGATACAATCACAGCTCTAAGTGACCACAAAACAGGTAGGCAATCACACTACCTTCTCTTCTTCGAATTAAAAAATACAACTGTTCCGCAGCTGTTCTCAGCAAATGGCAGAATAAAACCACTCATAGGGTACACTGGCTGACAGCCTCGTTTACTGATGCCATTCTCCCGACAAGAGGACGTAGAAGGGATCTCCAGGCTGAAAATATAGATGGCCATTTGATTCCGATGAGACAGAGCAGGACCTTCAGATGGGAAGAATTCCCCCCCAAACATTCAGAACATGCAAAGCTGGCTTCCATTCATATTTAATCATGTTTGAATCAGCCTAACAATCAGGACAAGGAGCTTAAACACGGATAGAAGTGTCTGTGATCAGGAGTACTGCAGGAATCGTTGCACTTAACGCTGCGTGTACGACCTAGGCAGCTTGTCATGTTTCCCTTGGCTTATGGAGAGGTAGATCATCAGCAGAAAGGTAGAGAGGACACTCTTCAACAGAGTTACAGAGGACAGGGTAACATCTGCAGGGTTAGCAGGAGCACGCCTGTCACACAGCCTGTCCAAAAAGACCACCAGTATCTTCTCTCAAGACATCTCAGGAACCCACAAGAGGCAAGCCTGACAGATACTGAATAGATTTTCTAGAAAGCGGTCCATTTCATAGAACCCGCTGAACAGGACAGAACGCCCTTCCAACAGACCTCTGCACATACTAGAGCACTGTCCACCTCATCTTTGGAGGGAAATTAAAACACAATGAGGACATTAAAAGGACCAGCAGCACAGTCCGGGGCCCGGTAAACACAGAACCCACGTCACGCGTCCTTCCTGCTGTCCAGACGGCCAGTGTTGCTTGCTTCACTCAGTGCTAGGTGCTTCTGGCTAAATTTTTTTATGAGCGTTCCAGGAACCAAAGCGACCAGGGCAATGGCCAACAGCTTCAAGACAGTCTCCCAGGAGAAGAGGGCGTCCAGAGAGGTGAGGGTAGACAGGATGGAACCCGTCTGCACGCAGATGAAATTGTATGGGATCAAACCTGGGAAATGGAAAGTGGAGGCAGTCATTAATGGGGCAGGATGGCCAGGGATTCAGAACAGGGGACCTAGCTGTCTGTCTAACTCTTAGCCCCTCCCTTTTCTCCCCACACTTCCTGTACACACTTGCTTTACCTGACATGACATGAATGACAAAAGGCATTCAGATATGCCACACAACTACATATATATCACCATAAGCAAAATTTACTTATCACACAGGGAAAAAAAAAACTCAGTAAGCTGACCTTTCCCATATCTGTTTTAGAGAAGAAAAGCAAGGTCATTTCTCATATAAAGTTCTTTGCTTTTACATATACAAGCTGCTGAAGTCTGCACACTTGCTTAAGGTGGGACCTAAGAGCCAAATGGGAGGAAAGAGTCTGACAACATGAAAGTTTCGGCATTAAAACGTCTCAATACCCAGCAAACAAAACAAGTTTCTCCCAAGTACAACTTTGTACGCTCTGCACTCTGAGAACAGCACAGCACAGGACTCCAAAGGCTGGTAGCTAGACAGCGTATAGCATAACAATTCCTTAGAGTCAGGCTTGGTGACACATGCTTCTAATTTCAGTAAAAGGATGCTGAGGCAGGAGAATAACAACAAATTCAAGTCCAATCTGGACAACAAGCTCAAAAATAAAAACAACTAAGAACTCTGTAATGTTTAAGAAACAAAAACATGTACGTCAGGCAAAACAGAGCATGCCTTTAGCACAGCATGCAGGAGGTGGAGGCAGGTAGGTCTCGGTGAGCTCCCAAGTACCCTGGTCTCCACTGAGAGTCAGCCAGAGCTCCGCAGTGAGACCCTGTCTCAAAGGGAAATCTGAAGCCAAATGTGGCGGGTGCCTATGGTCCTGTCACCTGGACGGCTGAGACAAAAAGACTAAACGCTTGAGGCCAGATCATGCTATATTGCAAACGAAACAAATAACAAGTCAAAATACATTCTTAGGCATCTACCTCAGAGACTTGGTTCCTTGCTTCTGCAGCATATCAGAAGCCTCTTCCCCGCCCCCACCCCTGAGCTCAGCTGAAGAGGTGTACAGGAGACAACAGTCAGAGTATCCAGGTCACACAGCTTGGCTCTCAGGAAGGAATTCTGTCTCCAGAGTCTTTCCATGCTGGCAACGATTCCGTAACGACAAGCTGTTAAGCCCCATTAGCTGAGGTGCTGAAGTACTACTCAGTTCTGCTTCCATCAGAACTGGCTGTGGTCAGCCTCCTTCCGCTTCGCTCAGATGTCCCTATTAATAACCCCTGCCCTGCTGCACATTTGTTAACTTGGACATTAGACCCTGAGCATCAGTCCCTCCACACTCTGAGAAAGGTCTGGGTACCTCTGCCCATGGTTTCAGGAGGGTAGTAATTTACTGCAGTGAGACATTAACACCCATGATGGGATGCTATCACTTTAACTTGCCAGTAAAGGAGGCCTGAAGCCCACATGTCAAGAAACACTGCTCCTAACCCAAGCTCTAATCCAGTTACGTGATTTCCTGAGGAAAGTGGCTCGCTAATGGCTGTGCTGTTCTCAGAAGGTAGACTGGAGCCTCCTGATGCTGGGCCTCCCTTAGCAAAGGGGCTGGTGCCAGAAAGGAAGTCCCTTGCTCTGAGCTAGCCTCTCAGCCTGTAGCACTTCTTGGAGCCAAGCCATGTGCTTTACAGAAATGATCCTGTCCAATCCCAGTGCTCAACACATGCAGGGCACACAAGAAACACTGTGGGCACGGGATGAACAATCCTTAGTTGTATGGGTTTCCTATTGAAGCCAGCGGAGGTTTGAAATTAGAGAGACAACCGTGTCAAGTCCAGACTTGAAGAATGCTGTTCACAGGCAAGCACATGGCCCAGTGGCCGGTGACGAGGGCAATGTCATTACGACAGCCCTACCCCCACTCCCATCTTACCGATAAGCACTGAGAAGAAAAACTGCACAATGGGGATGTTCAGTATCGGGGCCGAGAGGTTCAAGAACCAGTTTGGTGTCATGGGGAAGAGTCTGAGAAACAGCAGGAAAAAGAACAGGCTGTTTCTGTTCTCCTCCACCTGCAGAGAGACCAAGCCCAGCGTCAGGAACAGAACTGGCTCTCCAGCAACACCTGAAGCTGGACAGCTCCTTCCCAACTCATGCTGCACAAGTTCCCTCCACCTCCCACCCTAACCCCCAGACATGGTGGCTCACACAACCCCAGCACCCGGGAATTCAGGAAGCTGAAACAGGAGGATTACACTAGTTTGAGGCCAAAAAAACAAAAACTGGGTTGGGGATATAACTCAGAAGTAAGGTGCTTGCCTTGTCAGAATAAGGATCTGCGTTTGGTCACCAGTACCCATGGGAAACAAACAAACAAGCCTACACAGAGGCATAAGCCTGGGTTCCCGGGCCTGGGAGACAGGAGGATCCAATGAGGCCTGTTGGCCAGCTACTTAGCCAAACCAGTGAGGCTCAATAAAAGACTCTGTCTTCAAAAATAAAGTAGAGGCCAGGTGGTGGTGGCGCATGCCTTTAATCCCAGCACTTGGGAGGCAGAGGCAGGCGGATTTCTGAGTTCGAGAGTTCGAGGCTAGCCTGGTCTACAGAGTGAGTTCCAGGACAGCCAGGGCTACACAGAGAAACCCTGTCTCGAAAAAAAACCAAAAAAAAAAAAACAAAAAACAAAACAAAAGTAAAAAATAAAAAAATAAAGTAGATAGTGATTAAAGAAGGTATCAACAATAAACCGCTGGCTTCCACGTGTACTCACACATACACAAGCCCACACACATGCACCCAAAATTAAATGAAGTAATAAATAAATTCATTGTGCCCGGGAACTGGAGGAGTCAGAATCTCAACTCAAAGCCACAGAGCAGGTAATAACAAGAACTTTAGGAAGCACAGACCCGTGACCAGACATCAAAAGAACAAACCCTTCCCAGCTCCCAGGTGGGGCGGAGGAGCACTGTGGGAAATCCTGGCTCCACATTGCTCTCTGCCCATGAGCTGATGCTCGGGGACCCAGTGCTCAGGTGTGCTCCCACCTTACCTTCCTCTGCAGCAGGGCCACTTTATCAGGAAAATAGGAGATAACCAGCTGTTTGCCAAAAATACTGGAAAGCAGGTAGCAGCCTGTGGCACCCACAGATGTCAGCACGCAGCACAGCAAAAGTCCCAGCCATGGCCCGAACAAGGCACCAGCCAAGACATTCTGCAAAGAGAGCAGCCTCAGCCAGGGCAACACCTAGCAGTTTCCAGTGGGCTTGTCCTGGAGCCTCTGTGTTAGCTCCTTCACGTCCAGTGGTTTTTCACAGCCCCAAACCCAAGGCCCATTCTAAAGAGGTGAATGAAAACGGGACTTTAAGTCTCTCCTGGGGCTCCTCAGCTTTAGGTCAAGGCCTAGAGGTCAGTGGACACTGGCAGGCTACAAAGGAGACCAGACCGTGTGCAGACATTACCTGGCTGTGGTGAGGGCTACAGGTACCCTGCAGTCACTGGGGCACCAAGTGAAAGGAAACGAAGCTCACAAGCTAATATTGTTGTACAGTATTACACACTGTACATACCTTCAGGAATCCGTGGGAAACACTTTTTGTTTCTCATCTGATTAGTAACCTCACAGAGCTTTCATTCTGGCCACAGTTCTAACTGACCTTAATTTCACAAAGATGGAGAAGTTAATTAATACTTCACAGATACAGTTTGGTCATTATCATTCAGCCTCAAAGCATGGAATCCAGGAGAAAGAACATGGGAAAAGTCAAGGGTGTTGGCACACACCCGTAATCTCAGCAATTGGGAGGCTGAGGCTGGAGGATTGCTTTGAATACAAGGCCAGCCTGGGCTAGAAGATGAGTTCCAGACCAGTCTGTGCTACAGATGCAACCTCATCTCTCAACATACACTGGATAGATGGGGCAGCCGCTAAGGGTGCTTTCCGCTGTGGAGGACCAGTGTTTGGTTCCCAGCGCCCACACTGGGTGGCTGACAACTGCCTGTAACTCCAGTTCAGGGAGATCTGGTGCCATCTTCTGACTGCACAGGCATTCATACACAGATGTGGACATAAATAAAACAGCTCTTTTAAAAGGCATAAGCAAGTGAATGAGTGAGAATAGGTAAGCCAATGAAAGAGGGGGCCTCGGCAGTGAAGCTGGGGCTGCGGCACACACTAACCATGAGTCCTAAGCAGTCCTCGCCATACCCTGGGTGTTGTGCTATCTTCTCCCCACCCCCATCCTACATGTGAGAGACAGCCTCACAACCCAGCTCGAACTAGGCAGGACTAAAATGCACCCCAATTCTGAGCATGAGAGCCCTCACCAACCGAGGCTATATAGCACCAAGTAGCAGCTGGCTCTTTACCCTGAAGCAGGATCAGCTCAAGGGGGAAGTCAATCCAGGGTCAGCCCTAAGGACTCAGCTGTGCTTGGATAGATCTAAGCAGAATATGGAATAGACTACTATACTGGGAAGGAGAGAGAGAGAGACAGGACAGTAGGATGCTTGGAGTATCAATAAGTGCTGAATGCCCACTCATGCCCACCTCTCCACGCTCACGTTTCTTCAAACTGCCACTCAGCTAAAGGGGTTTCTGAGGGAGCAGCCACATTTTACAAAAAAGGAAACTCAGTTGGAAAGAGGGCAGGACACTGACCAGGAAGCTGGAGCCAGGGATGGCAAAGCCCTGTTTGTAGAGGTAGGCGCTGCAGAAGAGCAGGAGCACGTATGCCTGGTGCTCTTTCCGGTACTCTCGAAGGACCTCAGAGAGCTCCCGCAGCTCTGCTAGATCAGAGGGGAACCACAGTGACCTAGGGATTGGAAAATTGGACCAAACGTGGATTCCAGAGAAGCCTGGTGCCTAAGAAAGTTACAAGTGTGTCTTCTTTGCAGAGTAAGTTTATAAACACATCATCTGGCCATCATACAGAGAAAGAACTCAAGATGACAGCTCACCCAATATAATACAACAGAGAGAGCCCTGACATGGGGGCCAGAGCCCTGGGCTGGCCTGCTCACTCTGCTTCATTCCAGTGTGACCTTGGAGTGACCACGGGCCTCATTTTCCTAGCCTAAAAAGGGTCTGGTGCTGGATAACCACTAAATTCCCTCTGTACTTATTTAAGGGTTTTAAGATGGAACCCCACAGTCTCAGCCATGCTGAGCATGGATCCCAGCACTAATTACCATCCTCAGTCTTCTTACCTTGTCTAAAGACACAAGTCTATTCATCTCGAGGTAAGTGCACATCATCATGAATTGCCTTTCTTTCAAGACCCCTCCCAAGCAAACAGAACTATTTAGACAGCATCTTGCCTCAGATGTACTAGGCAAAACAACAATTTCATCATTTAAAAATATTTCCCGTGGATGTATACCTCCTATCATAATAAATACAGCTTTCTTCATAACACGGCAGGCTGGAGGCTAACCCTTTCCAAGAGCCTTCCTCTTGACCCTGCTCTAGGCCTGGTACATTGTGAATCCCGTTCAAAGGTCACAGTACAAAGACTACCCTGCCTCTGCCATCTCAACAGTTCTTTGCTCCAGCAGAGATAAACTATGAGCAACCCCTCCTAGTTCTGGTGAGTACCTCTGACATCCACAAGAGAGCTTTTTCAGCTCCACTAAAAGACAACGGTAACTGAAAACAGCTCAAATGCTAGTTACGCCTCTTGGTAATGCAGCAACGTGCCAGACACTCTCTATACACTTGGAAAGTAATAAGAAGCAGTCGGGAAACCCGACCGGCAAGTCTTCTGCCTCCTGACTCGCCCAGCAGTCGTGGGAAGCAGTCAGGCAGGAAGAAGGCAGACTGGATCATAGCCTCGTCACTCGAAGTCTGGGCTGCACCTCTGAAGACTAGTTACTGTGATAAACTGGGTTGAGGACGGAAAGCCACGGTGGCCGAGATGCCTAGGGCTGGAAGGCGACCGCGCGTGCAGACAAGTGCAAGGGCCCCGCGGCATCACTGCCAACCCTCCGACCTCCGCCCCGGCCGCCGCCCGGTGTCCTCCCTCTCACCGGCCTTCCGGCTCCCCGGCCGACCCTAGCCTCGGCCCCAAGGGCAGCCGCGTGGAAAGCAGGTATAATGCGAAGGTGCAGCCTCCGAATACCAGGAGCAAGCCGAGCAGCGCGCGCATGCCGCGGCCGGGCCGGGGAGCGCGCTCCCCGCGTGGCAACGCAGAGCCCTCCCCGTGCGCCAACTGGGCGGGCGGAGCGCGTTCCTGGACGGGCAGGGCGTGGCCCTAGCAAAGTCCCGCCCTCTACCCGCTGCGGGCCCCGCCCCCGTCAGGGACTGATTGCTCTGCACTGAACACCTCCAGTGCTGCCCCTGTTACAGAGCTGGGAGATCTAGGGGTGAGTCGTGAGCCTGCCATGCCTAGCTTGCAGCATAGTGGTCAGTCTTATCCACAGTCTGTCACACAAAGCAAATGTAGCCAACAAATGTGAAACTGGCACCGATGGTGTGGAGAGAAGGTCATGACCACCACAGAAATAAATCGACGTGCCTTCTATTCAGTACCTAAAGTGTGCTCATTATCCCCAATCCTCATAAACACATTTCAGAGTGCCTTGACAGATGAAAAAGCTTACTGCTGTAACTCTTGTCTAGGAGCTAGCATGTACAAGCCTGTAACACACATGAGTCTTAGATGAGTCTGTGGTTCCGGACATGGTGTTCATGTGACTGATCCTAGCACTTGAAGAAAAGAAGGAGGGCCCGGGATTCAGTCATCTTTAAGTACTAAGCAAAAAATCCAGAAAGGGACAGGGTAGGCGGGTAGTGAGAATGACATCTCCCAAAAGAAAGCTCAGATTCAAATATCCAAAACTAGCATGGTCCTCGAACCGTGTGGATTCTGAAAGAGGTGAACATTGAGTTTACTCTCTAGGATGAGCAAGCCCAGGAGCAAGTGAGCTGGCCTTAAGTAAGGCAACCTCAGGGAAGCCCAGCGTTTGGGAGAAATGAATAGCAATCGACCACTTGGGGAGTGGGGCTCCAGTAAACTGTGGGTGTAAGGTAAGCCTGGAAGCATTTAGTAAGAACCATTCTGCTAGCCAGGCATTGTGGTGCATGTCTGCAGTCCCAGTACATGGGACACTGAGGCAGAATGGAGACCAGGGGCAGCCTGGGTCTTCAAAAAACAGGGAGGAGAAAAGGAGGGAACATGTCCATGTTCCTTTGAGAATGTCTACATGTCAGAGCAAGTGGTTAGAATATACTCTGAGTTAACAGCAAATGCCCCAATTTGGGGAGGAGGGGCAAGAAGGACCACAGCAATGGGAACAGGGCAAGAGGGACAGGCTGCATAGTGGGGACATGAAATGACAGCACAGATGAGTGGCCACTTGGGTGAGTAGTTCTTCTTCTTCTTCTTCTTCTTCTTCTTCTTCTTCTTCTTCTTCTT